>NC_135772.1:12434761-12734761 GCF_028453695.1 Augochlora pura | reverse complement strand
GCCCGGAACGCGAGTATGGTTTGCTGCAGGCTGACGATGCATCATATCCAAAAGTACTTGGGCCACCACTTTCTTGACATTGCACGAGCTGATATATGATCACCTATAGAATAAAACGAAATTAAAGTGATGAAAGCTTTCGATCAAGTTTACAAACAAACAAAACGATTAGCAAGCACGTTTACTAACAAATAAAAACATTTAGTAAGCTCGTGTAACCATTGAGAAAATATTGTGTCTGTTAGGTCAATAATTTTAAATTTAAAAATGTGCTAAAGATTGTATCATCTTCGGGAATAGTTGGGTAGCCTACAGGTTCATACATGTAACGCGTTTATTATTTAAAGTTACCAAATCGAAATATCGGATGTTATACGGAAGATATGCAACGATTTGAATATTTTTGTAATCGCGACTGAACAAATTTTAAAATTTAATTTCAGAAACAGTTTAACTTGTCTTTACCAAGGAAATTAAAATATTTTCACTACGCTCCTATTTTTAATGGGTTCGATCAGTTGGCGTTATAAATTTTAGCAATTCGTCCCACGTATCATGACCCCTTTCTACCAATCGAAAGTCAAAGTCCATCCACAATTCGCTCATGTATTAATCGGGAGCAGAACGAAGGAAACGTGCTGAGTATACTACAATAAGGTGTACTGAAAATTAATGGCGTCCAACAATTAGGTGGCAGTAAATTAAACTGTACACAATGCAACATTTTCATAAGAAATAATGTCGTATCATAGAACAAAGCTATAAAATACTATAATAATAATATAATAAATACTACAATAATACCATTGAACAAAATAGCATTGACATATAGAATGTGTTTACTTTCTCATACTGAAAAGGAAGCGAGCTGGTCAGATCAAAGTGAACACAATTTGTTGTAACTTCGTAGAAGGAACCAAGGATCTACTTGGACCTATTTTAGAGAATGGAACCGCTACTTTCACTTCTCTAAGTTATTTTTCTCGGCATCCCTTTGTGGTAGGCGCCGAGCAAGAAAGTGAAATGAAATATCGATTCAAACGATTCTAATGACATCAAAAAATTGTTATTTGCCCCAAAAGAAGAAATAGGTTTGCTTCAAAAATAACATGTTCAGAGCAAAGTTTTCATATTGACTAATCAAGGTTTTTCTAGTATATCAAAACGTGAAAAACAGTGAAAAGTAAGAAAACATTTATTCAAAGGTTGGATAGACAAAGCGCACGAACTCTTGGCTATTTGATATTTTTAAACGTATTGAGATTGATGTTTAAAAAACTTCAAAATCTGAATGTTAGAAATGACTTTGTATCACCGTGGGGTGCAGGAAGAGAAACACAGAAAGGCAAACTTGAGAAACCACAAAATGAATTCTCTTCTACACTGCAGAAGAGTTTAGCAGCTCAATGGTTACACGATTGTGGTAGCCTATTTTTTACCATTTTCTGTGCAATCGCCCACACAGACCGAAGTTTATGAGGGCTCGCAGCATACCGTTAATTAAACGGCTCTACAATACGGATCTAAAGATACTTCGCATTATATTCTTCCAACTTGTTTCAACGTTGGACAATCAACTTCTAGTAACCATCACTGTAACTGCGACTGATGGAATCAAGTGTCACTGTTACAAAATTTCTCATCACTTGTTCGACGAGACAATGACAATAGCTAAACCGCAATCCACTTTCCTTAATCTAGGATCTATCACCCTTAACACTAAACCTACCGATCCGATCAGGATGACGGGTTTCACATTTCTTATATCAAAATTCTTAAAGCTCTCGTAAAATATGAATGAATAAACTTCTTAATTCAAGCATCAAATAATAAAATAATGAAAACTGTGAAAAGAAATTCAGACGTCAATCGAGTTTAAAACTCGGTAGCTTTATTGTCAAGTACGCTATACTGTATTTAGATATATTACTTATTATATTTTAATTCTTAGACTTCGAAAGTCGTCAATTTTTCTTTTTGCCTGTCGCAGAATCGTAGAATCTATATGCAGGTTGTCATTGCAATGATTTTACATTGCATAGGAATTGCGAAGTTTCCCGGTTTCTCAGTATTAATTAGCGGCGAAGTAGGCTCACCTGGAGAACAAGACTCCCGATTACATTCATAACTCGTGTTTGACGGTCGTTTAGAGGGTTGGACCGGCGGTCCAGAATGTATAGGCGGTGTCAGCGCGTATCGTTTTCACTGGCAGGCCGATTGCTACCGTAAAAAGGGCGACGGGACGAGGTAGCGAGCATTCGCGGCTACATGTCAGCACCTCCACGCGCGAAGAGGACGCTTTCATTACTGGCTGTAATCAGCCGGCGGCACACACGCGACGCGAACGAGCATCGGTAAGCCAGCATTGGTAAAAGTACGGGCCGGGAAGTCCTTCGCGGAGCGTTCGACGCTCGCTTGACCGAGAATCAAGAGAAAGCAAGACGGAATCACGAGGGAAGGAAGGTGAAGAGAGAGCAACGTCGGCCGGAGAGTAGGTCACTGTTGTCGGTACCGTTACCTTTGGGCCCATTGATGTGTGTCACGGGGCCCCTTCAGTGACGTAGCAAGGGCTACGCGGCTGGTCGCCGCAACGGATTTCTTCCTTGGTCAATTAGGAGAAAGGTGGTTTTGCTTCGCAAGAGCGCGCGTTTCAGCGTGGACTTGGCCGGCCCCGGGAAATAGTAATGTTAGTCGAGATGAATGTCACTGGACCAGATTAATTACGTTGATGATTTCGCAAAATTTGTATAATCTGCTCAAACCTGTTACACTGATAAGAGTCTTTTGACTTAGAGGATCACGTTTGACGAAACGAACGAATCAATCTTTTAAATATTGTGCAATCTGCTGGTGCGAATTACGCTGATAAAGCAGTCATTTAATTTGGTAGTGCAATCATATAAAGAAGTGACAACAAATAATCGAAATTAGAGTTTACGCTCTAATTGATACAAAATTTGCATCACAGGTAATGTTATCAAGTCATTAACGACTTTCATTCGCACATATTTTCTTCTTTTTCATTAATATGAGAATGAATGATTTTGGAAATGATTAAATCCAATTAAAAATAAAACGTATTTTGGAGAAATGTCCATATTAATTTCTTAATTAACCATTGAAAGTTTTTTTTTGTAATATCCTGATACCAAAACATTCTGTTATCTAAAAATTCCATTCAAGTTCTCCCACTAGGTGATAATGTATTTAACTAATACGCTGATTAGATAATTCAACTTTTGGGTACGAGAAGATTGTAAAAATAACTGTTCGGATAATCTACTTTACTAAAAAATTACTATCTTTGTCCAAATGATCAAGCAAAATATTTTCAAGAAGCCCTTAACAATTAAAATTGAGTTACCTTATGCTTACCAAATAAATACAAACTTTAAGCTATAAATAACAGGAAGGCGATTACTGACAAGAGGAAGAAATGATAGAAGGTTGAAAACAACTTTCACGTTAGAGTACTATGTAGTTCACGCTTTTAATATTTTCAAACGCTATAAGTTTTATAGTTTTATTTTATAACACAAATTTTGCAATCCCAAATGTCTTTGCGTAATCTTGAACTCATTATCGCGCCCTCTCATTTTCTTTAACTTTATTTTTAAATTTGTATTATATAAAATTATGGTAAAATTTGAAGAAATTTTGCATAGTCGTAAATGCTGTTTACGGATTATAATGAATCCTACTGTGTGTTCTACTGACCTCGAAACCACTGTCACTGCAGCCTCTTTCACTGCAGTATCGCACTCCTGTACGAAGACAACGTATTTAAGTAAACACACATTCTTCCGTTACTACGCTTCCACGTTTCCAAAGAAGAACGAACGCTTCTCATACGTTGCTACGTATAACCGTTGAGTACACATGTGAAAGTTACTTTAATCTTAATCTACCTAGCCACGACGTAACAAATACGAAAAAATTATGTAGAATTAGCGAAAATCATTGTCCTATAGATATTCCACATCTCCGTAGCTCATCTACTAAATATAAACTACAAGCCGCAATTGTTTATAAGACTGTATATATATTTTTAATATATATATATCGACGGTATTATCAATTCAAAGTCGCCATTTTGTTCTTCGCAAGAGGATTTATTAGTTGCTAAAGACAGAGGAAACCCACAAAAAAATAATACCAGATATTTCAAGGTAGAAGATATTTTTATTTTCTCTGTAAACAAAAAGTTGATTTCTGTAAAAAAACGTGCCGAATGAATTTGTACATACACCTACACTATAATTATGAATCTAATAAATATTGTATGATTGTACAAGCATTTAGAAATAGCAGAACGAATGAAAAATGTCTAGTATTCTTATGTACAAAAATATGAGTGTCAGAAATTATTAGACCGAAAAATTATCAGAACTATATTCTACACAATAATGTGCTTAGAAAACGGAAAATAAAAAATTAAATACATTTACTACAAAAAAAGTCAAGGTGCAGCAAATAGCTGTTTTTAACCCTGACCTTAATTATACAGTTAAATGGAGTATTATAAGCCCACGTTATTCTTTTTTATTTTAATTTCTTTGGTCCGTTTGAATCCTTGTGAAAAAATCTGTAATAAAATATTAATATATAATGTAATTACTATTACTGAGATTATGGATGAAATCTAATTAAGAACTGAACGATGACTCCAATTATAATAAGCGTGGGTCCGTAAATTTCGCAAAACTGACAAAACCAGAAAACCAATTGTTTATTATTCAAATATCGATTACTTTATCGTTGTAATAATCGAGATTCGTATTTATGCAATAAATATTCATCATTCAGTAAAAATAAAGTTTGTCAGTTTTGACAAGATTTTTTCGGAAGCTACAGATCAATATTTTCATCCCAATATGGTTCCACTTCAAATGAGATGAGTTCGGACAAATGTGAATTGTACTATCCGAACTGGAATTCTTCAGAACTGGCAGTCTGAGCAATGACAATAAAGTGTCCGGATTTTGGTTATTGCATCCGCTACTATATTGTTAAAAGCACTATAAAAGCATGACGTGAAGATAAAGTAAATGAAAAAATAGAATTCTGCGTCTGAGAGTTAAACTAGTCCAGTTTTACTTTGCTAAAATTCGATGTCCATTATATTACTACTCTTCCCTTGTTCTACCAGAATATTTGTAATCTAGACTGGATGATCAATGCAATTTGATCACTTAAAATTTCTCCCTTATATTTGATTAAGATTGCATAACACATTGATGTTTGCCTTATATGGAAGTAACATTTTTATTATCCTCATCTAATAGCTGAGAAAAAAAGAACATTTAGGAATATTGTAATCATTACTGTGTTTCAGTTATGAAAATTATTATAAAAGAACATGGATCGATCTAACCCTCGGATACAGAATTTATACCACCACTAAGTTGTAAAATTTTAAAAAAATTTATCAATTAAGTTACATAACAATATCTTACGTGCTAGATTCATACGCATCTTCCGGTACGTCTTTCATTTCTCCTTTCTTGTGAGGATCCTCAGTACCTTTGTTTATCCTCCAAAGTCCTCCCGCGTACCACAGGACGACACAAGAGAGACTTAAGAAAGAAGTGAAATGAAGAGCACCTACGTAACTGTTCATTGTGTCGTGAACTACACCTTGAATATAAGCAAATCAATATTAAATAATTAAATGGTAATATTAACTAAATGGATGAATCGTTACTACTTGTGCCCGGACTCTTAACCTTTGGTGAAGTAAATGTCCATTTACCTATGATCGGGCCTACGGCAATAGACAGTATACCATTGGAAACCATTTGCATTCCTGAAGCAGCAGGCAATCTTTTAAGTGGTACATAATCAGGAATTATTAATGTCTGGAAAACAGCTTTTGTTCCTTTTGCAATGCCAATAATCAATGCAACACCGATAACAACGGCATAGCTGCTCCCCCAGATCGATAATACTGGAACCAACAATATTCGTTAAGAGGCATAGCCGATTAAGATGGTCAAAACTGCCCTTAGAGGTTTTTCAATGAGTCATACACCGTTCGATAGCTGACCAATAAAAACTCATCTGTGCAAAATTTTAACCCTGTAATTTGTCCGTGAGGGTAGTTACAAGATAATTTAGATTTCGCGGTTTTCCGTCAATTTCCACCTTTAGCGGCTTTTTAAAATTTTGAAAAAAATATGGCTTATTTTGGACATCAAGCCGGATGTTATAGAATTTTTTCAGATTTTTCAGTTGCAAGCTGTGATTATCAAAAATGAAAAACCCCCAAAAAAACGGAAAATTTCACTGTATGAAACATTGTTCCATGTTACGATGTTACATGTTACAACGATGTTAACCAACGTAACGTACTTTTAATTTTTATCTTTTGTAAACGACTCAAATTGAAAGCATTTGAGAAACTATTGCAATCAAATAACGTTTTGTTATACTTACTAGTTCTTCCAAGGGTCGAACCGATCAACGATAATATATAAAGATTCCTTGGCGTCCAACCAGCTTTTTGTGCCAGAAGTGGAACGCACAATCGTCCAGTAATGTCTGATGCGGCTTGGATTGACATGATCGTTGCTATCGAAGTTCGTTGAAGTCCAGACAACTCGGCAAGAATGAAGGGTATCAAAGAGTTGAAGTTTGTCTCGGCGACCAAAGATATTCCCATTCCTATCGCAGAGGAAACATAAATAGTGATAGTTAATTAGACGCCAATCATAAAATTTCTGTAGATATATACAATAAAAAAGGTTCTGAATTGCTTTCAAGGGCATTGCCTTTCTTGTTTCTGTTGATATTGGCAGTACTTTTGGTACCGCGCATCCTGTTTTTATCTTAATATATTCCACGGTTGTTTTCTATCTTTTCTCTGACCCTTCGAGGCCGGTTCAAGATTATCTTGAATGAATTAGCAGACTTTAGTGTCAATTACCATTCGCTTCTTCTGCTGTCTAATCGAATAGTGCTGCTTTAAGCGATGTCCAAGAACGTGAATTGTTGCTTCCAAAAATACAGTGCATATTTTCCTTTTTGATTTGCAGCTGTATCTATTAGACAATTTAAAACTTGCAATACTGTATCGATCATGACCATCCACTGTCATTAGTGCTGCCATTCGTTTCACAATTTTAATCATTTTTAGTACTGCCAAAATATTTTCGTCTCGTCAGACGTCGACACATCCAGATACTTGATTGGTCAGTTAATTTTTAACGTCGTCAAGAGTATTCAGGAAAGAAAAATAATCAATATATTAAAGAATTAAGACATTACCTAATATAACTGCGACGTAACGAGTATCCTTCAGCATATCGAGATCCAAGTTCTCTGAGATCGTTGATAAAAATGTCTTTTTGTCTTCCTTTTTATCCTCATCGTTCCGACTTGGCGTGGACATCTTTATTTTGATATTGTCACTTTTATGCAAGAGTCGGCGTTTACTTTCTGCATCTTTCACATCAGTCTTATTTTCCGGGTTCAATTCTTTGGATCCTTTGGTATCACGAGCGTCGTTATATTCTACGGAAGATTCCATGGTGTCATTGTCCTTCGCGATACATGAAATCTATTTAAAATCAAATCTGACGGTGAACCTAAGTCCGCGCTCGTCACCTACAATATGAAGAAGACACAAAACTGCAGTGATAAAATCTTATGAGATGAAAACGATTTCAATATTTTCTGCTCCGAGCTAACATGAAATTACGCAAAAAATGATATTTGGAACCTGGTATGCCTAGTATAATGTTTTAGAAACAAATTTTTAATTTCTCCGGCGTTTTTACTTTAGTAGACGTGCACAGGGTATCCGATTTGAAATACCGCATTCAATTATCTCCTAAATTATAATTTGTTTAAAAAAATATTTCAAATGAATCTTATTCTACTCTGAGGTAGACAACCTATAATTGACGCAAATTTTTCAAAAATTTACCTGACACATTTTTTTAAATGATATATAGTTCAGAAAATAATTTAGTGCGTTACTTCAAATGGGACGTCCCGTACATGATAGTTTGAATAAACCACTAATGTCATATAACATTACAAAATGAATACATAAATATTTTCAAAAAAAGGTTAAAGAAAAAAAGTATTCAAACCATCGAACCTCTGCAAATATTTGATTACAAAAGTTAACAATCGTATTTTCATTTTCAATTCCTGCCAATACAAATGATTCTGAGGCAGAATATTCTTAAATCAGTTTCTTTCCAATGGCACGTAATTGCCAATGGACTTGCGAGTGACACCCGAATATGAATTTTACGCAACGTTTAGTGTCTTCTTAAAAACGATCGCATTTTAACGTGTCTATGACTTACCTCCGTTTCCCTAAACGGTTTCAACAATGACGCTCCAATGAAAGCATGCGCAGCAATACCAGAGAGAATCAAAAGAGTTCCGGTGGTAGCATAATTCTCTAGTAATTTTGTGATTAGAAGAGGCATTAAAATAGGACCAAGACCAGTCAAAGTAACCGAGCATCCCATCGCCATATTGCGTTTCTTTCGGAAATACGTGTTCATTGCTAGGGTCGTTGCTGGAAACATGATTCCGAAACCGATGCCTGCAAATTAAGCCGCGATAGAATCCGTTGTAATCCATCTATAACTATTGAACATTTTCAACAAATTCCAATCAACAGTTTTTAGAATAAATGCGTGAAAATATTATAAATCACTTACCTAGAATAATGCAATATGTAAAGATAATAGCAGGAACAGATACTGCAAACGCAGTCATGCAGATGCCAACTGCAATTGTCATGCTACCGACAAAAGCAACTTTCCGAAATGTGAACCTTTTCATCATTGGCCCACTTATCAAGCCTAGACTGCACGTAATTGTCCCGTTTAAATGAAGAATTAAGGAGGTTTGTGTGGCAGTGATACCGAGTGCGAGAAAACGTTCCGAGAATATGAGACCAAAGCATTGTTGTATAGGTAATATGGACACCTGTAACCGTTTTTTTTATACAAAACCTACTCGAGAACATACAATTTTCTTTATATTAGGGAAACTTTACAACATCTACAAAATTTAGAATACTTTGTCTTTTGGAAAACTCATATTTTAAATCGTACACACCCGTATGTAATAAATATGGAAACTAACTGAACAATCCAATTCTAAAACCAAATCCGCCGATTCTTATCAACCATGATTTTTTAGACATTTCTTTTACGCGTTATTTGATAAACCAATGTTTCTAATTTGCAAAAAAAAACTCAAATCGTGTAGTCCAATTTTGAAAGTGAAGCTGTTTTAATAAATAATGTACGAATACAAACGAGATTCAATGTAATATCATATTTCCACATCGAAATCATCGGAACAAATTAATCTTAGTTATCTGGCCCATCAATCGCAATTATCATTTGTTGTATTGGTGTTATTGATGTTACTATTAAGTGCATCCATTTAATAGAATAATGACATTTCTTATCCTATAATTCGCGTATACAAGAGCAACAATGTGTATACTAAATTTATCATGTTAAAACGCTCAGAAGTGATAAATACCTTTTAACGATTAGATACGTATGTAAAACATTATAGAGTGCTTCCTCGCACATTTTTATTATCTTTGTTTTCCTTGATAACGTCAAACAAATTAAACAAGAAAGCATGTAATACTGTCCAAGAAAACTTATTAAAATTCTAAGTACAAAGTAAGGAATTGTGAACCTTGTAGAATCTGTGATAATTCTTTTTTACGAAAACAGGAAATCTTCATTGGTTTATCAACTCAAGATCTTGTTATAGCAATGTCTGAAGTTAAATACACCGCTATCTAACATAAATTAATAATACATATTTTTTCTCGCTGATGGCCCAGTTTCCAACTAACTTGAATAGCTTTTAATCTATCGGCTGTTCTGAAAGTTATTAATCTGTAGACATTTCATATTATACGATACTTGTGACACATTTTCAAACAATGTCAGCCTCATTCTATTCTTATATTTTAGATTTTAAGTCACATGCAACGTTTAGTATCTAGAACGAAAATTATAAAAACGATATACGAACAGTATTTTTTCTGTAGATTCCACTACAAATTTTAAACTCATGTTACTTGTTCTTCGAACCCTATAATGTTAACATATCTCCCAGACCTTGTATTTTTATATACATATATTATTACGATATAGTATTTTTGTAACTGTAGAAAATGACTAAAAAATTAAAGAAATATTTAAATAATAACTGCTTCGATCTCTTACATCTATTTTTTATTTTGAATAATGTAAAATGACTAAATATAAATAAAAATCATCGGAGGATTTTTGTAGCTTTATACTAAAAGTTTCATAATCAAACAACATTTCATACATCAATAAACAATGATTTTTTCCGAATGTGGAAAAATTTGCGACTTGACCACTTGAATATACTAACATTTTGTTTTGCAAGAAACGTTTCAACTAACTTAAAAGAACGTTTTATCTTTTCGTCTATTGCTCGCGGTCTGCCAATTCGCGATGCTCTTTTAACAGTTCCATATCCATCGTACTGTTCTATCATTTTGACAATAATGCAATTCATACTAAACGCTTTTGCTACGTCAATTTTCTTTTTACCTTGAAAAGTTATCTCATTATGCTATTTTTAGTTTCAGGCTGCATATCATAGAAGAGAGAAACTATACCGAAATTACCAAACGATTGCGTTATTTCTTAATTTTTGTCGATAAGTGTATTTTAAATAAACATTGCAACTATTGGTTGTGCCTGTAAATTATATATTACGAATGAACCATGAATGTATAAAAAGAATAAGTGAATTTTCGCTAGCCTGATATTAGCCTGCGCGTAAAAGTCTCATTTGTTTCTGCTTCCGCTGATAATGAGATCGTTATCTCATTTTGTAATTACTCTCAAGTATAACTTTGCAGTAATTCGAATTATACAGAACGTCAACTTCTCCTCACAATATGGTTAATAAATTACTTGATATCTAAAATCTGTGTAATCAAAAACTTTTAGCTATTTTAATTTTCTGTCTGATTAATTCATAAGAATTTGATTAAAATATAAGAAGTAGGGGAAATCTCGATGATCAATATACAATTAGCAAAAATGGAAACAATCGTCTATTCAGTAGTCATAACACTTCATAAAATATACAACAATTATATTTGTTAAAAGCAAATATCAACGATCAAATATAAAGTATCACATTATTATTACATGATGAAAAATGAATACTTACATTAATGATGGTCACAGCGGCGACTATCATCCATGCCCAGCCTCTATCGGCCTCGTCACGTTGCATCCTACTAGCTACTATCGTTCTTCAGTTTTCGAGATACGTATCGGCGATCGCCAGAAAACTGCGTTTCTCTATTCTTTCTTCGTGTCGTCTTGAGGCTGGCGGTAAACTGCAATCATAGCGTGTCAGCTATAAACCAGGCGGGTTTGAACAAATGATAAGATACGTAGCTGTCTGGATAAGTATTGAACGCGCATGACTACGCAGACAAACCTAAAATTGTTTACAGTACTACAGTTCTTTGGGGGAGAGCAGTTCGAGACATGTTATTCTATCTATGCAGCGATTCGGCTCAGGCCACACTCTAACCGCTGCGCTCAGATGATAGCAGTTCTCTGCTAAAATTGTTTCTTTTTTATCACAAATGTCCAGAATCCCGTTACTATATCACTCCCTATACTCGTTTAAAAGAACTCGTTGATAATGAAATTATAACATTAATTAGCAATGATATTGAGATATGCCAGTAGGATAGTGTGAAGTGAAATACTAAATTAGTGCGTAAACAGCGCAATTCAAGTACAGTTGGCGTATTTTATACATACAACTGAAAACGAAAGATATTTATACTTTACAAGACTGATCCTTTAATTCTTTGTTTGTCGGCTTGTAAAATCACACAGTAAATGTCGTGCATTGTTGAAGTCGAAAAATGTATCGTTGCTGAGACTTTTAATAGCTTCTTGGTTCATTAGGAAACACATTAAATTCAAAAGATTTATCGTATCAATTTTTATAGATCACAATAATTATTTAAAAATTTTATCCTTTCCAATTTTATTAAATATGAAAGTCTTTCTCAAATTGGAACTAAGTTTCACTAGTTAAAACGCGTAAGCTACAAACGATTCAAGTTGGCATTAATTAGTGTAAAAATTATCGCAATCTCAGTGAAGGTCTATCACTTGAATATCTACAGTTTCGCAGGTATTTACAACGGTAATTACAGACTTCGTATACATATACAGTAAATTCTCGTTAATTGATCCTCAGCTTAGAAGCAAAAATAAAGCTTGGGAAGATTATCAGTTGCTGATTATCAATAACTGTACAAATGAATCACGAGGCTCGAATAATCGTATCTCCTCTTCCTAAATTTTCTAAATACTATATTTATAGCTATAGTTATAATTACTATAGTTATAATGTTGTCATGCGTGTAGACAATAGATAAGTTCAATAGACAGATAAAAGTATGTTCACTGAAAGTGTGCTTTATTGTGCAATACAAATTGGAGTGATTCGATATTGTAGCATCGAAATCGGCGATCAACTCGATCAATCGCAACTTAGCATGTTTTCTAAATTTATGTTTGCCAAATATACTGTTTCATAAAATATTCTTTCAAATATTGCCACTGATGTTTATGATACAAACGATTAAAATGTGCTTTTTAGGGAAATACGTACAATAAGTGGTGTTTTAAACTGTCAAAAAAATTAGAATTAAGCCAGCAGTATCTGATTTATTACTACACGTCTCTAGTACACTAGTGCATTTCTAGCTGTTTAGCTCCCAGCTCAATAGTGATTGACGTATCATAAACCTCCAAATGCGACACTACAGTCAATGAGACCACGATCTTCTCGCGACATTCTCAGGCCTTGCACAGTTTACATTTACTACTTATTCAAAGTTTTAATTTCGACCTCTATTCAAATAAAGTACACTATAATAGAATGCTTAAAACCTTCGTTTTGGTGCTGCCACATGACACGAAAGTGGCCTGCATGAATTGGCTCTGACCGAGGTAGTATAAGGATTATAAGAATGATAACTAGTTCTAAATTACTTTCGAAAAATATGACAACGACGTAGTTCTTTAATGTTGACTGTTAACGAGTCAGAAATGAGCCTAAATATTAATTTATATTGCACATATTTTTTTAAACCTTGAATAGCAACGCATGTGGATGAAAGAAATAATTGTCTAACCCGTATCTACTAATTTAAGCAATGTTGCTAAAATTGGATCGGCACCTGAAACTATTGAGTACCTGGAAAATTCGGGTTCTCGAATTTGAAATCGAGCCCCGAGAATTCTTGGGTACCCGCACACCCCTATTCATTCACTAATATCCTACCTGTACTGATGTTAAAAAAGATGATAAAATTACACCTTTAAACCAGTGATTTATGTTGCTTTCTTTTTTTATTTCACCAGGCTTATAACTTATTGTAATTAATTTAGCGTTTTTAGCAATGATTTTGATTATTTCCTTAATACTATTTCAGTATTCCAAACTTGCAAATTCGATATTATGGGTAATTTGCAAGTTGCCATGATATACAACGTACTGTATTAAAAGCTAAATACGCATTATTAGTACAAAATTAAAGAACTTTTTTAGATAATGATCTATATTGTGACTAAGTGTAATATAACACTGACACTACAAGATTTTAAAATTATATCATTCACTTCATAAAAATGTTAACAAATAATTAGAAGAAAATGACAAGAAAAGAGGTAAGAAGATAAGACCCAAGATAAAATGACACAAATATTATTAAGTTGATCCGCAAATTGATACAAGAAAATTGTATTTTCATGTAAATGATAAAAATGAATTTATATTATATTGACAAAAATGTGTTGTATCGAAAAACGTAATAAATAAATTTTTATAATGTATGTACACATGAAATACAATACAGTTTCTGCATTATTTATGGTTATATTCATAACCAATAAATTCATAATTTTTTGTTCTTACTTCATACCCGCATTTTTTTATAAATGGCAAGAACAATTCAATATTTTAAACAAACAAATTCTCGAAAGCTATTGAATCCATTATTATAATGCTTTTATGTTGCTAAAATGTACGTAACAATATCAATGAACATGTCCAAATATTTCTATTTGTTCATACATCATAGTATTGCAGCAACAGAAAGGCAAGAAGAAAGGAATCGTCAGGACACCTTTACACAAATTGACGGGCAGATTGCCGGAGATGTGCGGTCAATTTACATAATCGAATATTTGTAAATAAATGTAAATCGCTAGTTTAATGAATTAAGAAATAAAGAGTTCACTGAGAGTGCTGTGACGCAAAACAAGCGATATGATAATGCATAGCAATATATTCACATTACTTGTCTCATATCTGTACACACATGCACTAAACAATTCATGTGCATACCTAATACAAAAATGTAGTTAAGATTGCAGCCGTCACGAATTAAAAGCATGCTTTTATAAAACACTTTTAATATCCAAATATATTGTTAAAACATGGAGTTTAAACATATGTTACAATAAAAATTCGTAGATAATCAACTTCATCCTTAATCTTATGGAACCTTATGCCATAAAAGTTTACCAAACCATATACATTTTGGAAGCAAAATGTAAGGGAAAATGAACAAAGAATTAAGGAGGATTCGAAACGATTTTCCCCGCAAAACGAACGAAATCTTTCTGTCAACTTCGATTTCATCGCGCGTACACGCAGCGATGGCCGATGTGTAACTTAACATTTGTATCACTGAGAAATACCATATTCTTTTCACTACGCAAATTTCGATGCCTTTTTTACGCCTTATCTTATTAAAAACAATTGAGGGAGTAACAAGCGTTCGAGATGCAACTGTAGTTTAATCGAGACTGTCTCGTTGAATGAGTCACACGATAAAAACCGGCTTCGTGAGAACACAAAGACTGGTCCTTGACTCATTATTTCATTTGCATACATCATTGAACTTACATTAATATTATTTACCTCCATAGTTGTTCGATAGATAGTGTATCGTGCAAAAAGTAGTGCAACATATAAGATGATTCAATATCTATCCCGACTAATCGAATCTAATCCAGTGATACCATTCGCCTATTTCAATGAAATTTCTAAAGCAGGTAATTGTTAGAGAAACATTTGATTCAAATTTTTATCGTTTGTACTGAAAGAACGAAAAGAAATCATTAATATGATTAAAAATCAAATTAAATAAAATATCTTGGACTATAGGTACGGATGAATACTTTTAATTTGACTTTATACTTGAACAGTACATTTAAATAATCATAATAGATTAAATAATTAAATATACATATTTGAATAACATGTCTAAACGAGCAGTCATTTGTTATCGAAACCAAGACGGCTCGTAAAGACACGAGAGATCAACCGAGATCGCCGGAGGCTACTAGAGAACCAATCGCAATCCTGAAACTTTCGGGATCTCAAAATCTTGAACAGTGATATGTATCGCAATCCCACACTCGGGCGTTTTGTACACTCCTACTTTTGTATTAAAATATCTTTACGTCCTTATGAACAAAAAATTCAAAATGAAATTGTGTACGGGAGATAGTAATGGCATCTAGTAGCTGTTTGTGAAAGCTGTAACTTAGGTAGTGACACCTAGCAGCATCATTTGTGAAAGTAACAATCAACCGCGTGATTTTAACTGCTCGTACTGAGAAAATAAAGCTTTAAAAGGTACTTCAATGACTTTGTGAAAAACTAACAATATAGTAAGTCTATATTATCGTTTATTTGCTTCATAATTATAAGATTACTTGATATTAAAATTATGACATATACGTGAACAGCTTTCATCGATTAATGCTAAATGGAGTATACTATATGTATATGAAGAAATGAGTTTAACTATTTCCAATATATGCAATTCTATTAAACAAGAAATACAAAGTTACTCTTTCAATTTTCTTAGCACACGTTTACTTACACGAAATTATTCATGTTATTATATAACATATGATTCTCGGAATTTTTCAACTTTTATCTGAAATGCTTCTGATATCTTCAATAATATTCGCAATAATCCATTTCAACAAAGATCGTTTATACCATTCATGATCGTATGTTGGGATCATTACAAAAGCTAAATCAACATTTATAAAAAACTGATCATGTTTTATCGTAGCAACATGAAGTTTTCAAATCGTATCAATTGATGTGGTTTATTATATAGGTTATGTGATATTTGAAAACCAATAAATACGAGTTAAGAAATCGTTTGTTTAAATTATTCAACTTACACTATGTAAGGTAGATACCCCAAAACTATGCACTATATCAAGAATTTCGTATATTTATAACAAATTACTTTGTTTTTGAAAACAAGATTTTCATCTGTTACTGAACGCATTAAACATCAAGCTGCATTATTCAATACTGACGTAGTATAAATTAAAACTAATTAAGATGCACAACGTAATCTATTTCATACATTATAATATAGACTACTTCCTTTTATATTTGTTTTGTATGATTCTAATATTTTATTATCATAAATGAAATGTTAACTCGTTTCGTTTAACTCTTGAAATATTGCGTTTTTGTATACAAATTAATAAAATTGTTGTAAAAGTTGCTTTAAAGTAATTATAATTAAAAAGTAGTACACATATTAATTTTTCGATTGCATTAATTATTGTTTATTTGTAAACACGTAATCTTAGTTCTTATTACTCTCTTATGTATATGTAATCTTATTACAACATAATAAAAATAATGAAGACTCTCTAAAAATTTCTGAAGTTAAATTGCCATACATTTTTGAAAAACTAAAAACATATTAATTATAAGTTGACTTTCTCTGTAAAATCAGTATCTTTTCAACTTTTCAAAAATATATAGCAACATAAATTGAGAAATTTTTAGAGAGACTTTCTGTCAAAAATATCATTGTTGTTTTTAATAATATGTACGAAAATATGAAAGTCAAAATGTTTGCGTCAAAAGAAGCAAATAGTCTTGTTCCTGTGAATTTTTTTCCTTACACAATTTTCATACCACTAAAGGTATATAGATATTTTATGTTTTTTCAACTAATACGTAGTTCTGTACAAATAGGTTACAACAGATTACTAGTGTAAAATAAAATTTAAATACGTGGCTATGACGTACTATTACTTATAACGTAGCATAAAAAAAATACAAAAAATATAGAATTCAAGTTTAGTTCTTACGTCATGTTGCCGTTCGTTGAAATGCAGAGAACAGTGTTCTTTGAATCTAAAATTTACAAACGTGAATAAGTGGATCGATACGTTATATGTAGGTGTACTGTATATATATATCTACATATATTGGTCTTACAATGCTGTCATTGGTTGCAATGTTGCCTTTTTTCTTTTACTTATTACTCATTCGTAGTCTGGCAGTTTGTATGGGCCTCGAGAACTACGGATGACGTGATGGGAAAGTGGGTGCGTCTCGCTATTGACTAGTCGCTTGTCGTCCGTGTAGGAGCTACAGATCTGGAATTAACGAAAAAATTTTCATTATACAATTTTATTCAATTCTATTTACGGTAAGTGCATTCCTTTCAAATAATTTAAAGTATTAAGAAATATTAATAACATTCCGAACGTATTAGAGTAGTCTTAAAAATGTCTTACTAATCGAGAACAATCGATTAATTAATAAATATTGCAATAATTTCAGGTTGTCGATTGAATAAATAATCATGTCACAACAACAATACTATCCTTTCAAAGTAAGTACATTAGTATTAACATTTAGAATCTGAATAAAATTAATTTTTACATGACTATAAACAGTCAGATCTATTTCCGATGAAGTATCGATCAATTGTATTTATATCACTGCCTCGTTCGAACAAAAATTTTGGTCAACTTAATTTTTTTTAAGATAATAAAATCAATATTAGTTTTAATAAGTAATATTAATTGATACGAAGTTAATTTATAACTTATATGTTATTTTGAATAAATATTTTCGTATTATGTTGTATGCGATATAAAACATGTTTTCTTATTTTGCACAGTGTACACCTACTGTCTATCCTGCTGATCCGTTTGATGCAAATGCAGATGCAGCATTATTGCGTAAAGCAATGAAAGGTTTCGGCACTGACGAGAAGACTATTATAGATGTACTTACAAGAAGAGGCATCGTTCAGCGTTTGGAAATTGCTGAAGCATATAAAACATTATATGGAAAAGATCTGATTAGTGATTTAAAGAGTGAACTTACAGGAAAATTAGAAGATGTTATAATTGCTCTTATGACACCATTACCTCATTACTATGCTAAGGAACTGCACGATGCAGTTAGTGGATTAGGAACTGATGAAGAAGCAATTGTGGAAATTTTGTGCACTTTAAGTAATTATGGTATTCGCACAATTGCAGCATTTTATGAAAATTGTAAGTACCTTAATCAATTTAAAGATTAATTTCTAATGTTATGTGCATAGATTCAATTCATGAAAATATTTTACTTTAACAGTATATGGTAAAACTCTTGAAAGTGACTTAAAAGGAGATACTACAGGGCACTTTAAACGATTGCTGGTTTCACTTGTTCAGGCAAACAGAGATGAAAATCAGGGAATAGATCAAGCTCAAGCTACAGCAGATGCACAAGTACTGTATGAAGCTGGTATGTTTGTAAAACAATAGAACACCTATTTCATTTAGAAAAGCAAAATAACTATTGATATGTATCTAGATTTTAAATAATTTTATAATCATTGAATAATTAAGCTATTATTTATTTACGTGACATTACAGGTGAAAAACAATGGGGAACAGATGAATCTCAATTTAATGCCATTTTAGTAACTCGTAGTTATCAACAATTAAGACAAACTTTTATTGAATATGAAAAAATATCTGGACATGATATAGAAGTTGCTATAAAAAAAGAATTCTCTGGAAATCTTGAGAAAGGTCTTCTTGGAATAAGTAAACATTCTTTTTCTAAAAATTTATTGTGAATTTATATACTTTTCCCAGATTATCTTTTTAAACCTATTTATGTTCTAGTTAAATGTGTGAAATCAAAAGTTGGTTTCTTTGCTGAAAGATTATATGCTAGTATGCACGGCATTGGTACAAAGGATCGAACACTTATTCGTATTATTGTTTCTCGGAGTGAAATTGATCTGGGTGATATTAAGAAAGCATTTGAAGAGCGGTTTGGAAAATCATTGGAAAGTTGGGTTGCTGTATGTATTTCTATTGCTCTTATTTCAATTTTTAAGAGGATACTATTACAATTACTATTTTTATAGAAATGTTAGTGATCAGATTAGGAAACATATTCAAGCATTTCGTAGAATTTTATAAATATATTTATTGTAATAGAATTACATACATTTTTCTTATTTTAGGGTGATACATCCGGGGATTACAAGAAAGCTCTTCTTTCATTAGTTTCTACATAAAATGAAGAACATACTTTAAAATATAAATAAAATATGAACAATCACTGTGGTACAATTGCATAGAAACTATTTTTTTTCTAAACGATGCTATAATACATTGCTGCAGGTGCTTATGTTTGCAAACTTTTTACATCACAAATGCTTCGTAGAATGATCTGAAACTTATTTTTTTATGAAATGTTATACTAAATTGCATTGTTATATACAATTTTTTTACATTAAAGTTTTTACATATTTTGCAATGGAGATATATATATATATTTATACAAATTGTTATAAAATCTATACAGAAATAAAACACTATAGATATTATTATACTGTATTTTATAAATAATTTGATATAAACTGATTCCCTTTCTACAAAAAATTTACAAAATATTATTTATTACCGTTTATATGTTAGAATTTAGCATTTATTTCATGTGCTCCGTTCATCTATACATATATTTTGACTCATTATGTACAGTGGTGGACTTATACTTACGTATAAGACTCATTTTAATATTATAATGTAATGACAACAATTTATGTTTAAGAATTTTAGATCCTGATGTACATATCTGTAATAGAACTTTTTCTTATTCCGAGGAAAGAAGAACTATGCCAGCAAAAGGTATGGATTCTATCCATTGAATATCAGGTATTATGAACCGATGCCGGGGGTAGGCAGCTACCCGACATCGAAGTCGAGTTAGGTAGTGCTTAGGACGAGTCAGTAAATTATCGACACTTCATGCACTGCTAGACCCAACTTTGAATACAGGTACAAATAATTTTTAGATATTTGTTCATCATTAGTTTCAAGAGATCCTTTGCGGAAGTTTTCTGACCAAGGGTAAACTTTCAGCATACCTGCCTTGACATAATGTAACCTCGACATTACGGCACATTTAGAACAGATTTAGGGCAATATAGAATAAACAAAGTAATATAGAAGTAGAGGGATTAACGAGAACGGAGCAAAATTACTTTGTCTGTAGAAAAGAGCGGGTGTATTAAAAGTTAAACCAAAGATTATTGTATGTTTAGTATAAATAATAAATAGATTACAAATATGTAATAAATACATATAATAATAATAATATTTTTATAATATCTTATTTATTATTATATAATATTATTAACGGAACGGTACAACATTCAACATATTTTTGTATAAGCCCCTTCCTTTTGGAGATCCCCCTCCCTAAATTTTGCAAGTTTCAGAAAAAAACTATTTATAAGTTTGTTATCAGAAATTATGCTCAAGTTAGACAATCATCGCAATAACTTGTTAACTTATCCGATGAAACTGCTTAGTAGTATCGTGTAGTACCGTTTTTGTAGAAGAGATAACATTGTTCGAATGTAGAATGGTGCTGCGCCGTGTACTGTACGGGATAATTGTAGATCAAAGACCGAGCCTCTTCGTCAACGTTCGCGAAATAGTTGTGATTTTTCCGCGCTACATGAAAAACATCGTTTAGTAGCTAAACTCTAGTTAATCGCTTGACTTTGCTTTTTGGAAAACGAGGAAATTTACTAACCTTCGTCCACAAAGAAATTCGCAAAGAATTGAGTGACACGTGCCGCATTTCTTCCATGCGGAATTGTTAGATTCTCCTTCCATTCGTACAGATTTTTTTCTGGATGAAATTGTAAACCGTAAAATGGATATTCGACCGTCTCGAACGATGAAATAAACTCTTCGCCGAGATTGTCATAGTTCACAGATAGTATTTTCAATTCGTCCGTTAGATTGTAATAGCGTAGTTGCTGCAATTTTACGCTTTATGAATATAGTATCTGAGGTGATCGGGTCTGCGGACTGTTATGAAGACCTGCAGCCCTATAATTATTGTAGTTACATTTAAAAATGGTAAAAATAAATTTTTACATATATTTAAAAAAATCTGATTTGAAAATTGAACATTAAGGGAGAAACCGGTATTTACATATATGTACTGCAGATAATTAAAGCAAAAAAAATTGGATTTTTTGAAGCAAGAAAACCGGTTCCTCAACTTAATAAAACAACTTGATTGGATTTTACTTATCGTGAAATTAAAAAAGGAAAAGTACTTTAATCGTGACACAATTATGATGGGCATTAAACGTCAGCATCTCGTTCTTTAGCATGTCAATGACGTCGTCCGATGCATTTCCGAACATTCTACTTTCATGATAATCTGAAATTATTAGATTTAATCTTAAATTATTAGAACACATATAACCGACATGGATCTATAAATCGTGTATCCTAAAATAATTATAACTGATTCATAAAGTAACATCAAACTCTTGACCAGTTCGTTGTCAAAATTTATTCAGTGTTGACTGCATTAATTCGAGCTGAACACGAAACAAGCACTTACCGTTCATAAAAACAAGAGGAAGAGCAATATCCTCACCCTCGCATCTTGTAAGGATCTGCATGTCACGATTAGCCATAGCATATGCCAACACTTCGAATCCTAAACATATGCCGAGAATTGGAAAATAATTCCCCAACTCGTTCATTCGTTTCGCAATTCTACAAATTGAATAATATTTTTATAGGAGCATGATAACCAGAGATATAAGAAAGTTGTCTTTACCGGTGTATATGTACTGCTGCATCACCGTAGCCATATTTGTCATCGAAATATGAGCCTCCACCAGGAAACAAAACCCTGTGAAAATTATTTAAAAATGAACTCAACTACATCGTTCTTTTTCTTTTAATTTGCTAAGTTAACGTAACTCACCCGTTTATCTTCGACATGATATCATCATAATACGATTTAGGTTTCCCGATCCTGAAGCGAAGAACATGATAAGATATGTTTAATGAATTTGGAAGAAAAAATCACTCGTTCATCGCGAGCGTCTAGTTCAAGTTTTTTGTTTTCGAAAAATATGATTGTCATTGAGTACACTTACCAAATTGGCACAACTCTTGCACCAGCTCCCTCGATAAATTTAATATACGAGGCGGCTATGTAACTGTCATAGTTATTACCATAGTGCCAGTTCATAACATCTGATACCTTCTGAGACAAGATACCTTTCGGAAAATTAAAACACAAATACTTGAGAGTGAATTATCCTATTATACGGTAATGAAGCCTGTCGCATTCAATCTCGGACTTTTTTTTACAAATACATTGTAAACAAACAACAATGACAATACAATTCGTAATGCTTCAGACTATACAGAACTTTAGATACGGTGATTCACAAAAATGTTCGTATACCTTTTAAAGAGCGTACTGTTTAAAAACTGGGCTAAGTAGCTTGAATTTGTTTTAGATGGTAAAAAGACTAGTCTTTTAAACCAAAGCTACGAATCAATCAGCATGCAACATGAGAATTACGAGAGCTACGTCTCCCGACTCCCGTTTGGAATAAAATGCTGTGCTTAAGTTGGCCATTATTTGGAATGATACAAAAATTCTTGTTTCTTAACTATTTTTATCTGGAATAATGAAAATTTATAATGAAAATTTAAAAAGTGCTTCGCTAATCATGTATTTAAAAAGTTATTGCATTTTAAAAGATGCATAAACACTTTTCTGAATAGCAACAGCTATTTACTTAGATTGAATAATTAATTGATAATTTAAGTATTATGTGTTAAAATAGAGCCGAGTTCTGCTGTCGAAGGATTAAAATCAATTCGTAAACCGACAGGTAAATCTATTTTTAAATGAGTACTCACCGATTATCGGGCGGTCATTGGTGACGGCAGAAACCGACGTGAGAATTAACAAAATACCGATCGTCGTGCTTGTTGTTAACATCGTGATCACCGTCGATAGCGCAGCGTACAGAACTAAATAGATAGCAAACACGAGAGTACGAGCTGTTTATATCAGAAATCAGTCATCCAGAACTGGTATGAAATTTCCAAGGCCTTAGATAGGATAGAATTAAAAGTAATTAGCTTTTTAGATATGAAGAATTTGTTCACATAATAATGAATTAAGTTGAATGGTAGATAGACAAAAATTAATGATAATCGACGAGCAAATCAAATAATAGATAAGGAATTAATCAAGAAATTAATCGATCAAAAAATAAGGAAATAAATTGATGGGTGAATAACGAAAATGGTATATTAAATTTTAATTATGGTAAACGAATAATTTATAAGATTAAGAATAATTGTAACCAGCTTGACTTAGAATGTATCTGATTTTATTATTGACGCGTGTAGTGAACGGAATACTGCGCCGTTCAGATATTACCGAATGCCTTTTACCAGAGCACGTCTTCTTTACTCCGCGGTGAGCAAATCCTCCTGAAAGACTATCCTTGTCCCTGATGCTTATTTTGAAAAGAAAAACAGTCCAGTTTTACTCCCCTTGTTGTTAGACTACTAATAGCACCCATTCATGATTTTTTTACAATAGCTTTGTCTCAATGCTCGGCGTGCACTTCTTGAATTTTTACTTTGTATTTGATCTCTGAACTCTTGTTGTTGAATTCTTGAGCTTTCAAACTTTGTACTTTTCGGAACTTCAAGTATCAAATAAAATAAATATTGATAAAATAAAATAAATAAAATATTTGATTTATTTAATAAGTACTAAACATATAATATATTTAATATTTGATGTATTTAATGTGTTAAATATATTACTGTTATTGTTGTGAAAATTGGAGCGTCAGTTGAACATTATTATATTCCATTATGTTACTAAATATTTATTGAATTAGACTTCCTTCGTACTTCCTCTTCTATTATGAAAATATTGACAACTGATGGCCTTACCGAGAAAATGACTATTAAAATAGAATTTACTGTCGCAAGCTTTCTCCAGATGCACTATTGATAAGTTCGAACACCCCTACGGTTTTGAAATTGATTGTTTAGAAGCGTCGAGTTTATGCTATATGACGGCTACGGGGGAAACATTTTTTACTGCGATCGTGTTAGAAAATATTAATGAGAAGTGTCATAAATTCCTAACGTTTCCCCGAGAAGCTAAAGCAATCAATCGATTCCGGACAAATTTAACACAATTTGAATAGAGTACGACCAACTGCGTTAAGAATTTATAGAGGATGTGGATCTCAGCGTAAATTAAATATGATCCCGAAGTGAAGTTGGACGCTACTACTAACTTTCCACGCAGACAACAATCAACACTGATCAAGATGGACACATTTCGAAAGAATTACACTGTATATTATACTATGTTAAATGTAACTGCGCTCTGGCCCTATGACGAATCTTTACTATCAAGAATACAAAGAGTATTATTTCCTCTGCTCATTATCAGCCTTATATCAATACAGGTAATGAAAGTTTATTAAAATGGAACAAAAATTTTTTTATTTTGAGATGTAATCGCGCTTTTGCAGAAAATACGGCATTTGCAGTAAAAATAAAAATGGAAAGTGAAAATGTGATTTAGTTGAATCATTTATGATAGACGAGAAAACAGCTACACTTTACGATGTATCTTTGGAATTACCATCGTTTATGATAAAAGCAGATACAACAAGACAGTAGGATGTGCTTTATAGATGTTTAAATTAGCATGTAAATGACAGTGGATAAATTCGGTTGCGTCATCGGTAGTGTAATAAATAACTTATAGAAAATAATTAAACAAAACAAGAATAAAACTATTCGTTTAAAAAAAATAGAACTCGTTGACAATGTTTAAATTAAAAGTGGAAGACAGTAGAAGTAAAAAAAGCAGAAATACAGATTATGTTCAATTGATGGCTAAAGAAATTATGATAATTTCTGTTTAAAATTAGAAATAAACATGGACGTTCATGTTTTGTTCCATAAAGTAGTTCATATGCTTTTGGCATGTTTATCTATTTATTAATATCGGAAATATAGTGATATCGCCAATATTGCTAAAATTGTAGTGCTAGGGAATCCCAGAGGAAATCCACCCACAATACATATGAAATTGCAATGTATGCTAATTTGGGAAACCGAAATTATTTTTGCAATAACCCAATACAATAGACATACCAATGCCTATGAAAATTCTTTTATAGGATTCAATTTGCTTTTTATCGAAATATCGAACTATGCGAATTGTTATATAGTATTGTTACGAACACCGGATTATAATTATTATTTATATGCATTTATAACTATTCGAAACAAATTAAATATTTTTCAGGTAATCAAGCTAAGAACGGTAGAAATGTCATTGTACAATATAGTTACGATGTTATCGCTCACATGCCCAATGGCATTGTTTTTTCTACGATTCATTGGTTTTACTATCAACCGGTCAGGAGTAAGTTAGACATATCATTCTCGTTATTGCCTTTAAGAAGACAATATTGATGCAATAAAAATATAATCATAATACTGCCTCTTTATGCGGTTTTAGATGAGAGATGTGCTAACTATGATTGAAAACGATTATAAATCAGTAAAAGATTCTGTTGAAAATGATATATTCTTGAAGCATATAGTAGTGGCACGGCGAGTAATTATGGCATTTTTAGGTAAATACATATATTGAATAGGATTGTATCAATTTTCGACAAATGGAAATATATCTAATATTTTGATAAAATATTGATTACGATAATTATATCTTCAAATTACTAATTAATGTAAAATATTAATATGTATAAAACTTGCACTAAAATGGCACCATGTTAAATTCTAGGCCTATCGTGCTCGTTAATAGCATACTTAATTTTGGTGCTCCTACTTCCCACGATACTACGTTCAAACCATCAACCATATTATCTACGCCAGTTTGGATTTTTCTTCTATGAGAGAGGCCTTCTAACTGATTGTGTTGCTATTCAACTTACAATTGGATTCACACTAGGTCTCTTGTCGGTATCGAGTACGGAATCGGTACTCGCTATTTTTTCTTCCCACATTTGTGCACTACTTGAAATCGCTAGGTATTTTTCAAACAATTCATTCTTGTGTGATTCTCCTCTTGTTGAGTATCGTCGACCATTTATAAATAATTTAAATATCACACGTGCATTCTATGGAAATTTTATGCGATGTGAGATACATACAATCAGTCCGAAACGGATTCGAAAGCTTTTTAACACGTTACCGTCCGGACAACTAAAAATAATCATTTTCTTAACTGTACGCGAAATGTCGGATGAATAGAAATAGTCGTTTTCTTGAAAGCTCATGAAATGCCGCAATAATAGTTAAAACTTTAATATTTTTCTTCGAAAATAAGAACCATACACATAAAAGTTTTCAAACAAATAGCCGGGCTATTTCATTCACTCTTTGCACTTAAAGTTACTTTCACAATAAATCTAAAATAATTTTTTAAATCTAAATTTTCTCAGCATAAAAATTATTTTTGAATGTGATAAAACAATTATAGTGGTGCCTCAATGGCCAAAAAAATGTTTTCAAAAATTGAAACTGGTTAGAATGATAAACAAATTCAAAGATAAGTTCTTTCAACTTTTTTATCTATGCATATAACAAAAATTTAAAAATGTTATTTTGTAGGCCTCTGTAACTTATATAAGATGCTGAAAATATCGTCGAAGTTGGAAACAAGCAGTCGAGATTTCTTGCAATTATCGGTTGAATGTTCTAGAAAACTGCGATTTCCACTATCTTTCATTCTATCTAGCTCACATCAACGTCAACTCGGACTGTAATAATTTTTTCCACATTTGTACAAATTACTGCGATCTGCATACACATAGTTGGTTCCCCAAGAATTCATAAGAAATGTAACTCAAGGACTCTTTTTAGCGGATCCTGAAAAAGATCCTTGTATGCGTTTTTCTCTTACTATATGTATGTAATTGTGGATATTAGAGTATGTGGTTGTGGACATTACGTTTCGACTCTTGTTTGTCCACTTGTAGCTGTACACATTTTTTTGTCAATTCCCGAGGAACCGAGTATAGAAAATGCATCGATTAAATTTTCATTCTATACTCAGATAAAAAAGTTAAAACCCGTGAGTTTCTTTCTTTTTTTATCACTCCAGCTAATTACTCCTTTTAAAAACAATTCTGTAACCATTGCCTAGTAAACTAATCCCTCTAACAAGTTTCGAAATTATCGACACGCAACATAAAAATCGCGAAGGCTACACCTTTTGACTACAGTCACACGTTTCGATCTCCCTGGTCGCCTAAATGCTTGGAGCACATTAGGCATGGCACGTGTACTTATTGCTTTATATAGATGTGTATCATTTATGCGTCTACGGAGAGTATTACGCGCAATGCGAGTTATACGGCGTAGCCCCCGCAATTTGCTCGTTGCATGCCAATAATTCCGCACTCTGCTCCAACATCTCAAAAATTTTAGTTCGCTTGGCTCAATTATAGAAAAGTTATTCCCTTTTAAAAAGTGTACGACTACTTATTAAACTGTTAGCGTTTAGACGTTGGCGACCAATGAAACAGCAATAAAATATTTACTTGCATCATGATATTGGTTGAAAAAGCAACAAACTAGAAAATTTTATCAGATTGATCAATATACTATCAGTGTTATAGAATTTTAGATGAAAGAAGGAACCGGCGGTATTATTCTACTATTTCAATTCTACAATACGTATTGGGAACTTTTCAGTTACCGAATAGAGACAGAAATCAACAATGCGGTAGTTTCGACGAAGTTGAAACTAATAGAAGTACAATCAGCTGTGGAGTTTCACAACCAAGTTCTTAGGTTAGTATTTTCTTTGACATGTTACTAGTAACTTTAGTGATTATTTCATTATATTTTCTTTATAATTGAAATATTGAAAATTTTGTTAACTTAGATTGCTCACAGATCTCGTAGGCCAGATGACGATACAGTATTTAATAGCGATTATAACAGTGATTTTGTCGTTTGCTGTAAACTTATACCGTGTAAGCATTATTAAATGTTATTAAGAAGAATTGGCAAATCAATTATGACAAAATGCTTTTGTTAATCAAGATGTAGTAAAGTAGACTTTTTTTATGTGTAATAGTTACTCCTAGCAGTCAAGAAAGGGGACGATTTTCAAAATATTTTCTTTTCTGTAAACGATTGTCTACTGCACTTTATAATAATGTACTTAAATAATTTTGTTGGACAGAGATTGTCAGATACTAGTATGATGATTTTTGAAAAAATGTGAGTCTGCATTTTTAATTATGAAATATTAGCTCAATTAGCTACTTTAAATCAGTTAGAAGCAAATTTAATTGAATGGTTAATTGAAAGATGAATGTGATTTCGTGAATGCTTAAACAATTAATTTCTGATAGAGTCAAGTCTCCCTAGTAGTACATGTTACGGCTTTCTTGGATTGTCTTTGCGCTATTCCTGCGCCTGTGCAACGCGGCTCTTTTCACTAGAATGCCTAATATGACAACTTCTAATATAATAGCATCACTTTTTGAATACTAAAATTTCAAAACGAAATTTTTTGTAAATATAAGTTGGACAGATATTTCTGAGTATATAAAATAAAATCATTCACGAAATAATTGGATAAATATAGTCGTGTTTAATCTCATTTTAATTGGAAGAATTTTAACGATATGTTAAAGTAATACATATTAATTATTAAAACAATAATTAATGTACTCCGATATGCTGACCGCTCTCTCTCTCTCTCTCTCTGTCGAGGTTGGAAGAATCGTGTCTAGATTGTCTCAGTTGTCTATTTTCGATTCCAAGCTGCAAAACTACTAGGGAGAATTTATTGTATAAGGAAGTAAGTAATCAAATATCGCTGTTTCATGAAATAGATGCAATTCGTTATGGTACTCTATACCATTGAAGTCACAAAAATTATTATTATTTATATTGATGACAAGTGTGAAGGAAATACGGGTTAATCTGGCTGGTTTGTATGATCTATGTAATGAAGGTTTTTCAATGGTAACTCATTTCTACTATATCCTATTAACAATAACGATTTTTGGTCCAAAATACACTTTCTTTTTCAGATGATGAGTTCATCTTTTTCATATTTTACTGTTCTTTATTCAACGCAATAAAACATTTAGAAATGTTGACAGTAAGAAATGTTGATTATAACAGTAGTGATTATACATTTGTAAGGAATTATAAATAAGTGATTTGCTAAATTGAATGTGGCAATATTGCTTCAAAATATCAACAGTACGCTAAGTGTAGATTTGAAATGTCGATCATGAATAAACTTTTGTATATCATCGCTAAAGGTATTTCATTACAAAACGGTCATTCTTGATCATCATTAATTGCACGCACTGCTTACACTTTGTTAAACTCTTACAGTCTTACCGACTTTCTCAAAACAGAAGGATCCTCAGACTGCTTTTATAACACTACTATTACTGCTACTACATAGAGTGACCACTTAACATTATGTATAAATAATATTTATTGTTTCACTTTGGGTAGTATTAATCCAACAATTTTCTCAAAAATTAAATCTTAAATAAAAAAAGTTATTCTATATATTTTTTATGTTTTTTTAATCACCTGTTACCAACTTGTACATATTTTCAGGTTTATCCTATATTTTCAGTAGTATAATGTCATAGCACACACTGCAAAAGTGGTCAAAGAATATTTTCCTTAAAAAAATAATTACATTCTGGATTGACCATTAAGGTCATATCAATGAAAGCTGTGGTAATCTTAATCAAGCTGTATATACAAATGACAAACAATTTCAAAACATAATCGAATGAAAATGAGTGAGGGCAATTAAAGTAAAAAACTATTAAAGAATCTCTACAAACGTTTGCCAAAAACAATGATGACTGTTAATGCATGTAAAGGAGAAGCCAGAAAATATTAAGCATTACATATATCATTATACATCAATGTGTTATTGCTACACATAATTTTTAGTTAAATGTGCTATCATTTTGTTCTATTGTATTTCCATAAAAATTTTCTTTTCAATTCTATTACACTCGTGTATGTTTATAATAGTATTTTGCAAATTTGTATAAAACAGAGCCGTGATTATATTGTAAAATAAATAAAAATTATGTTAATTTTGAAGTGTGCTATCTTTTTGTAATGCATTATAAGTATGTAGAAAGAAAAAGAAATAACACATTAGAATAGTTACGAATAACGATAACAACAAACGATATTGAGAATATATTCTATATTATTAACAAGGTTCAACACATTGTAAACTTAACAAAGTATAGTGATGCCTCACCATATTGCGCCCTTTTATGCCTCACCATATTGCGCCTTTTTATCCCCCACCATTTTAATGCGCATCCAGCTTCGCGCAGTTGATTTAAAGACAAAACCGAAGATGACGACGGACTCTATGGCGAGTGTTTACACAGATGAGAAACCTAGGCTGTATTACTCACATCCGTGCTTGTGGTCTCACTCTTTTCGTGTATCTATTTTCCTGGTGCTACATCTGAATCGCAAATTTGCTGGTAAATGTGGTCGATAATTCTATGAGGCGAAAAATACAAGTCGAATATCATGCCGCGTGTTTCAGATGAAGCATTAGACGTACGGGTGCGTGAAAAGGGTGAGATTGCAAGCATGGTAACGGGTGGTATGTTACATTGACCGTCGGTGTGACTGGTTTCGCATGTGGTTGTGCTGATGTCGTGTTATCTTGCTCATTCACTATTTCCTTTCTTTGTCATTCACTATGAGAGCAGCACTGTTCAGCTGTGAATTGTCAGCCAATCAGAGCACAGCAATTCGCTGCATTCCCTCAATTCAAGAACCTTGTTTCCCCTCGAATGTAGTTCTTGACTTGAAAGGTTAGTGTATATCGTACACAACTTCGAAGTGACGCCTGTTTGAAGAGAGTAATTCGTTTATTTGTGTTTATAACGTTTGCTTAATCATAAACATTTGTAATTTATAATTTGTTTTTTATAACAGTTACTGTCTATTTTTTAGTAACATATTATTATGCTTTTTATACTCAGAAAAAAATGTTAATTTGGACTAACCTTTAATTTTTATTACTTATATGTATATGTATACAATTATCAACATATAATGTGGCCACCTGAATATATACAACTAAAGGTAACATCGCAGAACTTTTATATTATCTGATCTATTATTTGTAATGACGATAGTAATTGAAGTTGTAAATTCTTTTACAGCACATTGAGGATTTGCTGATTTGTGGTATATGCTATGAATACATAAATACATCTGTAATAACATCATGTTCTCATAATTGTAAGAAATTATTTGATTTTTTCAATAATGCATTTAACATTATTTCCTTAATAATATAAACCAATAATATATTTTAGATTGTTCATTGTGTATCAGAAAATATTTACATTATAAAACGCAATGTCCCACTTGTTTTTCTGAAACTTTTGAAAAGGATTTACGAAAAAATAAAATCTTGGATGAAATTATAGCACAGTTTCTACAAATTAAAGATAAACTAAAGAAATGTCTAAAAGGTCCGCTACAATTTCTCCCAGGCAATAAGAGTGATGCTATTTTAAATACACCAAAATCAATACATGAAAAGAAATATTCACCTTTAGTTAGGCAAGAAACTGTAATTGCTAGTAAAAACATAATATCTAACAATAATGTGTCACCTTCTACAAATATTCACAAAGACTTATGTAGTCCAAGTACTAGTGGTAAAAACAAAATCCCCTTAATGTTTACCCCTAAAAGTACAAAGCGCCCAGATCTAATCAGCACAGAAGAATCTAAGGTTGTTATATGCCCAGTATGTAAAGTTACTATTTCTGAAACAAATATAAATAGACATCTTGATGATTGTTTAAAAAGAGAAGCAAAGAAAGATCAACCACATATGAAGTAATTATAAAAATATAGTAATACATATTATGAATAATTTACATTAGACTATTGAAATGTTTGAATATGCTTATACAATAGCTATCTATTTTCCAGCAGTAATTCAAAACGTCAACCGTTGCCGAAGTTAGTATTTAGTTTAATGAAAGATGCTGTAATGCGTAAAAAATTAAAAGAATTTGGCTTGTCATCTCAAGGAGATCGTAAGACTATGGAAGCTCGTTTGCAAAGATATATTATTCTTTATAATGCAGAATGTGATAAATTAAATCCACGGTCAGTTTCGGAATTACTTAAACAATGTGAAGATGAAGAGAACCTTGAAAAAAATATTAACAAGACTTCTTCATTTATAAATGTAATTAATTTTACTTTTATTGCTATGCATAGCAAGCAAAAGGTTTCTGACATTGTTGTATATACAGTTGATTTCAAATTATCCAAATTTTCAATTATTTCAGAAATTACAAGTTAACAGGAACACGGAACAAAACATCATAGATGATGAAAGAAGAAAGTATTGTAAGTTTTTGTTTATACTTCTTCATTAATTATAATACATATAACATTACAATGTGTATCTTTTTTTACATTAGTGGAAGCTCATAAAGATAGTTTTGAATCTTTAATTAAAAAAATTAAGATTACCGAGATAGAAAGAAGTACGAATGTAAGACGTAATTTGTTGAACGAAAGTTTCAAAGGTGAAAAACACATTTTGTCAAAACCTGAAACAATTCCTGATAGTTCGGATGACTCAATAAATGATACTGAAAGAAGTGATCTGCCATCTGTGAAGTCTGCTGTATATATTCAGGATTCCGATTCGGATACTACTTGTCCTTTACAAATGTATTCTAGCAATGATCCAAAGAAATTTCTTAATGTTCAAGTTAATGAAACTGGTTCAAGTAATGATGTGCCTGATGGAGAAAAAGAATTTTACGCGAACGAACATTCTTTTCTAGAAATAGAAAAGGATGATGTCAATTCAAATGCACACAGTGATATTTCTGGATCTAATAAATGGGTGCATTCAGCCACAAATACCACTGTTAGGAGTCAAATATCAGGGAATGATCCTAAATGTGTCTTGAATTCTTCAAAGTACAAAATGCCGAAAAGGGAAGAAAAGTCATTTTCAATTAATGAAAAGAAGAGAGTAGACTTTGTTACAATAAGCAGGATTAATTTGGATCATGACAGTATTTCAGATCAAGAAGAAAGAGATTGTGGAACACATACTTCTGTCTTGCAAGACATTTGTTGCGATAGATCAAGTAATGATAGCTTTGAGAGTAAATTAGGTAGCAAATCCAATGCTCTTAATTACGAATTTTTCAATAATAGTCTGTTAAACTCGTCAAGAATAGAAAAAGAAAATATAAGCTCGTCTCCTGAATGTGGTGGAAGTCGTACATATCGTAAAAGAAATCGCGATTTGACTAAAAATGATAGTGAAACCGTATCTAATAAGAAGAAAAAGAGAATTAAAAAATTCTCCCATCCGTATCCTAGTGAGACTGATGAATCTAACGAAGGAAGTATGTTGTGTGATAATGAAGAAAGTTGTTTACAAGTTAAATCACGACTAAGAAATCGAAACGTGAACACTGAAACAATGGAAAACTCAACAATCTTGAGAAAATCTGCTCGCAAAAAACGAAAGAACAATGTGTAAAGAAATATTTTTGTATAACATTTGTAAGTACATTATAGAGAGACTGGATTAGGCATTAATTTTTTGCTGTTTTAAACAGCTAATGTGTTATTGCAGTGTGTTATTCCTTGCATACTTGGAAATCTCTCGAAAATTTATATCAAACATTTAAATATTTTATCATATGAAAAAATTTCCTTTAATATATATTATAAAATAAAGATTATTATATCCTTTATCAGCTATTCCATCATTGACTATGTATCTTTATTGTACACATAGCTTTAGAATATATTTATACAATGCAACGTGAATAAAAAAAGAAACGAGAAAAGTTTATAATCACTAACATGTTTTTCTTTAATATATTTCTATTATTTATTAATCCTGGAATTGAATCTTAAGTACAATCTTTAGAACTGGATGTTTCTAAGTTTTATAGATAAGAACATCATCATATGAGCGAATTAATGAAACAAGTATAAAATTGTATATCAAAAACACCGAGTTTTATTGAATACATTATAGTATTTGAACAGAAAAGGATTAACAATGGAAAAATAATGATAAACACAAACTTACATTTCACATATGTATAGATATTAACAACAATATAAGAAGCCCAATTTAACATTAAAATAGTCATTTTTAATATTGTATACAAGTAAAATATTTGTCTTTGTTATGCATTTTATTACTTATACACTTTGGTTTCATTTATACATTTAATTTCATGTACAATGTTTGTATTATATACAAATTATATTTGATTTAATCACATATAAACAATGCGATATATTCAAATATAATTTTTGTTGATTTAATAGAACTATTAAGGCTTCTAACATCCTAATAGAACGACTATCACATTCATGAAACATTTCCTTTAAATTTTTTTAAGTCTATTGCAATCTTATGGTGATGATATATTCACTATATGTATATTTATATTATTATATGTTCTCTCCTCTGTGAATAAATACAAGTTTAACATCGTTATAAGGATGAATTTTTCTACAACTGTATGTGACTTTCACTAACAATTATTTCTCTGGCATTAAGTATTACTCATGTTTGGCAGTGTTTCTAAAACCATTCTTTGCGAAACCGTGTGATTATGTACTTTCGAAAATTTGTGTTTTTATCGTTCTGTCCAGCTTTAATTGTTTATTATTACCTGATATATTATTGTGCTAAAAAAATATTAGTGTAACGCAATATAGTAGGTAAACTATAGTAAATATCAGAAAGTACATCATTTAGTACTCGTATTAACAATTGCATTACTGTAATGTAAGATCTCTTTTTACGTTATCTTAGATTGGAATACAATTATTACGGATGTTCATACAGAAAATAATTCATTTTGTATTTGTTTCTTAGTTATTACATTCCAAAAATAAGTTTATCTTCAAAAATATGTTTATTTCCTTTCGATAGGGTTTTATATTTCAGTTTGTTTCTTTAAATTGTAGTCAACAATATTTTATGCTATGTTACTGGTTAGTTCATTCATTTTCCAGATTATACATACACTTAGGCTTTCGAAATAAAGGGTTACGCATAAGAAGTTTGAGAACCACTGCTTTATGGTATGGCATCGTGCGAGGTAGTTACTCATCTACTACGCTCCTAATTGTAAGTATACTGCAAGCGAGTCTAATTTTTTCCTTATACATAGTGCTTCATAAAATTCTTTAAGAGATGGAGAAGCAGAGAAACATATTTCTGAAGAAAGTCAAATTTGAAAGACGATAAACATTTTGTGTAGTCTTAATTGTTTAAGAATTCACAGATCGATTTAACACTTCATAAAATTTCGAAAATAATTCAATATTAGATCGTGCTTAATTTTCATGAATTCGAAATCTGGAATTGTATACTGTAAGATATGTACAAAATCTTCAATTAATGGAAACGTTTGGCTTGAAAGGGAGCTTAGACTTACGCGATACGTTCACGTGTTAGTTGGCTCGTCGAAATAAAGCATTCTAGTTACTGCGACAAAACGTTGATGATTTCAAGTGCAGTATAAAAATTCAAGTGGCTTAGTAAGGAGTATTATTACAAAGGTCTCGAACATTGCACAATTACTAATTGCTGTCGCTAATACACACATGTATAGTAATCTCGTTCCGATAAGAAACGCTAGATGCTACAGCAGTCCAAGAATCATAGAATTTTACGATTACATGTTTGTAAGTGATTCTTCTTCGGTTGTACATTGCGAAGTGATGAGTTACATCGTTGCACTATAATACATATTATGATTCGCTTGTATTATACGCATTGAACACGTATAGGTATGGTTGCGTTATATTTCATAACGATATGTTCGACGTGTTCGAGCTCTAACATTGTCACTTTTGAAACGTTGAGAACGTAATGTTAGAACATAATAGTCTTATAATTATTTACAATAGGCGTGGAGAAGCAGTGTCGTAATAAAGATAAAAATAAAGAAACATTTTTTATCATGTATTCATCGTGACATTTTGATTAACTCTTTGATTATAGACTTCGAAGTACTATTTAATTTTTCTTTTCTATTGCGAATGAAATGATTGCTTTTATTATTCAAATCTCCAAATTTTAGAAATATTGGCCTAGAAATATTCAGAACATTTGTAGACATACGTTGTTGTACCTTCGTTGAATGTACATATAATTCTTCTGCTATTACTTTTAGTGTAATAGATTATTTTTAACGAACATTTGTTTGGAATTCAACAAAAGGTTGAGCGAATACTATTTTTCGCTAACAATGTTCATTTGATTGAGAAGAATGTAATTGTATATTCCTTTAGAATGGAGGATTTAAAATTTTGCATTATAATTGTGTAATTGAAATTTTTATTAATGAGACAAATCGTAACTTGTATGACAAGATTTTCATATTTTAATTACAACTTCTAATTGGCTGATACAAACACTTCGTTTATGCGTTCCTATACAAATTTTATTTTGTTACGTCGCTACTCAACGTTTTCAACACGTGCTTAACACCATAGGTCGATTTGTGTAAATTTACTAACAAGATTTTAACTGAACGAGTTGGTGTTATTCTTCGTGTAGTCTTTTTTTTCACATTCATCTGACATACAGTATATATAAAGTCTTTGCAATAATCATATAGTATTCCTTTTGCTGGTTTCAAATCTCCTAATAGAGATACTCCTCGGTGTGTAGGTTTATAAAAATATCCTACTTTGCGATTACTGAGCACACGTGAATGCTCAAGTACAGTGCCTATATCTCCCAACAAGAATTACGTAAAAATAAAGACATGTGTTTAATGTGGCACATGTCCTGCATTCATCCAATAAATATTTACACAGCAACCATACATTTCTTTCCCATCTCCGGATTCTTTTTTATTTCTTAAAGCAGTCTTGTCACTTTAAATTTTAAAGTTTCAAACGCACCGCGAGCACTTTGACTCGATGGTCGTTCATCAAACCATGCTGAACATTAATTTGACTATATTAATAATGTATTTTTAAACGTAGTAGTAATTAGGTTTCATATACCTTGGGAGTGTTGACATGGATACAACTTTTAAAACGCACCCGATAATGCGTTAATTCGGGAAGCTGTATTCGATTATATTAAGTTGTCCAGTAAAGTACGATTAGTAATTATTTTTGTGTACAGATACATTGCTTCTTATACACGTAGCTTCTATTTGCTTGTATCAAAATTGCTTTGAAAAAGCAATGAAAAGTCTAACATGGATAAGAAATCGCACGGACTTAATGGACAACTTAACGCTAGCAATCGCATAAACAACGGTTCTTAAGAGGATGCGCGTTACAATTGATTTAATTACCGCAGTGCGTCTAAGGCTTCGTTTCTTAAGGACTCTACCTAAGAATCTAGTCACATGAAACTTTATATTGCACACAGTAAACACGCTGACCGTATAATTATGGAGGAAGTTGTTTTCGTTCATAGATGCTTCGGTTTACCACCGAACGAAACGAGAACCAGATGATTATTAATATTCGAGCGACATTCCATAGCGAATCAATGTTGCGCTTTACAGTAAAAGACTCACTCTATCATAATGGACGTGAAAGTTTCTTCTTTCTTTAAGGGGTTCTTTTATTATATATCTGACTAGCGTCACGTTACATTTTCTCGTTTACTTTGTCTCATGACCGTGATACCTATCGAACCCCTGATTTTACGTAGCAAGTCTATTATGTCCGCTGTGGACATGTCTTTCACACTTTCATCATTTACCTGCAAAATAAAAAGAATAATTACACATAATTTATTAATAATAGCTTAATAAAATCTTAATACATACATCGATAATTTTATTATATTATTATCATTTAATAATGATAGTTATACAAGAAATCTTAAATTAAATATTTATATAATTTCACTTTTAAATTGAGTTATTGCAAGTACTTTACTATTGTTAGAAACAATTATTTCTATATCCAAAGAGAATGTTGTAAGAATGAAACATAATATACCATTAAAAGTACATCTCCTTGCTTCAGTCTGCCATCTTTAGCAGCGACACTATCGGGATGTACGACTGATATAACTGTATGATTTCCTTCCGGTTGCAAGCTGAACCCTAGTCGACTATTCCATCCACGCGTCAGCTCTACCATGAACACCTTTAACAAAAATATATGTCATGAATTGTTTAAACATTTTACAAAATGATTGAAAAATTTAGAATTCTAAGGGAAAGGAATGATAACGTCGCTGCCTATAAAAATTCTAAAAATGATAAAATGTGTTTGTTGAAGCTTTAAATTTTTGAGCATCGAAACAATTCATTGTTCACTAGCAATTATCGTTTACAAATGAACAAAGTTGGATGTATTTATTAACGGCTCGATGCAATTCGGACTACCTCAGTTCCTTGTTCAAGTTCTTCACTGGGCATAGCTGAATCCGTGGTATCCTTTCCGATCTTCTCTTCTTCATTCTCAGTTTTATCTATTCCATCATCTGGGGCAAACATCACACCTTTCCACTTCAATAAACCCTTGCTACCGGCGGGATCCTCTGCTCCTAAGATTTTTCCTGTGTCAGATATAAATCAAAGTCAGAACGCACAGAGTTAATTAAACGTCAGCTTGCAATTAGATTCTAATTTATGCGACTGAACTAATTGGCACTGTTTCACGTTCAACTTCACTATGGGAACCATCTAGAACCCAGTTGCACATACTTTTTTCTAATTATATAATTAGATGATTTAAAACAAGATAGTTTACCACCAGTAATTCGTATACTGAAAGAACAATGGTATTGAAAGGTAGAAAGATTCGAATATTAATTAGACGTTTAAATCACAATAATTATTTCTAAATGCAAACAGATATATAGACGTTTTATCGACGAGTATAATGAAGTACGAAAGGCTGGACAATGAAACGCGTAATGCTCGATAAAAGTATTTAACTATCGCTCGAATGGACTGCTTATTCGTGGCTGCCGGGACTCGGTTTTGTGCGCAAAATCAAGGTAACTTGACATCGTAGCAACAAGAGATTGCACGCTTCTAGAGTACTAAAAGATAAGATAATGAAACGTTGACTAATATGCTCTAAACACTCGATGGACAGTAGTCCAATGAATGGAACTTTTATTTACTTTCTATTTATTTTATTTAATTCAATACCGTGCTTTGTGATCTTTGGTTTACTCGATAAATCAAAGACAAACAATTGATACGATAAGAGGATTCATCAATTAATATTGCGAGTTTAATATTATATAGATATATATATATATTATATATAATATATAATATTATATTTAATATTATATATTATATTTAATATTATATATTCAATGTCCTTCATCATACATTTTATAGTGGGAAATATAATCGCTATATTCCCTATCAGTTCTAATCACTGTTAGATATACTTTCACTTTTATTTATAATAAAATGTATTAATTTTTTACTACTTTTATCACGATACTATTATAGTGTAGAACAAAAAATGGAAACGATAATGACTTTTTAATCTTTTTACGGATAATAATATGAATTTTTAGCTAGTGTAAGCCATAAACGACGTATATGTATATACATAGAAGAAAAACATTCTTATAAACATTAAAAAGGAAAACCTTGACATAATTTTGATATAAAATAATAATAGTAACATAAAAATGTGTACAAAATATATTATATAAAGTTTGTTAACGGTGTAGCATAATTTTTAAAAACGTATGAAAGATTTACATCCGTGCTTTCCTCTTTGTACCAAGATATAAAATAAATAAAACGCAAATGTTTAAAAAAGAAAAAATGCAAAAGGAAGTACTTTCAACAGTACATTTCGTAAAAATGACTATCTTGTATTTTTTAGTGACATGAGCTTATCCTGAAACGTTTTCCAAAGTTTGTTGCATTCGATATTTTAACTATTAACAGCAAGCACTCGCAAACTCAATTGATCTGTTTTTTTAGTTCGCCTGTAGTTTAACAAAAACAGCTAACGAAATTTTGATCGCTCGTGAAAAAAATATTCAAAAATTTTGAAAAACCCTTTGAAGTAAGTTCTCATCGAAATTTCCACGGATCGCGAAATAGTGCTCCAAAAAGCCAATTGAAAGCTGACCGGATGCGAGTCGGATGAAACGAAATGACAAAAACGGAATTTCGCGAACAAACGCGTCGTTGTACGATATCGAATAAAATATTGAGTATAACCTGGTATATCTTGATCGCTGGAGTGTGTAGCCTTATTTTTGGCAGCGGCGTCGATACCGGTGCCGCAAGCTGGATTGGCGCTTTGATAAACAGGGTTCTTATAGCTGAATGCAGCTGTGCTCGAGCTGCTCGTCGAGGATAGCACGGGTGGCATGGAGGCCGGCTCGGAAGGTAGATCGTTGTCATGGTCGTCGCTGCACAAGACGTTCGCTTGTCTCCTCTCGTAATCGGCTGGCGTTGTCTCGGCCTGATCGTCAGCGGCGATCCCGTCACCTCCGGGATACTCGAGATCGGAGTCCAGGCTGCAGAACTGGAAATGAGGCTTTCCTTGGGGTGCCGATAGGTCGAGAAAACTCGGCCGCGCCGGTGTCTTCGAGGAATCGCTGGAATCGCAGACGTCGTAGAGCGGTGGCGGATCGATTATGTCGGTTCCCGGTGTGTTTGGCTGGGAATTCGTTATCTGCGTCCTGATCGAGCACTGGTCGGAATCGGATGTCTCCGCCTGGCTGGCCGCCGACGTCGTGTGCACGCTCGAGTGCTTCCCAGAAGCTTCTGCAAGAATCGGTACCGTTCTTATTGTTGGATCGAGCTGTTCCGATCGATACTTCGATATCTAGATTGTTTAAGTACACCTTGTCAAACGGCGCTACTTGAAAGGGGATGATTCTCTTTCTTGTTATTCTAGACGGGATATAGTACGGCACGACCTCCTCATCATAGTGAATTGAAATTCTGTGAGTACGAGAGTGGAAAGTGGTAGGAATCGTGAATACAAAATTTTGTTCATGAACCCTTTTCAGTTCCCGATATGTTAATGAAAACAGGAGGTACATTAATAATGTAATAATTAATGACATTTTTAATAAGCCCATTCGTAATGAACACAGAACAAACCTAAAACTAACTCAGAATGTGGATAGCAGATGGGATCGTTCCGAGTTTCCATTTATTTTTTTTAATATTTCAAAAGCGTGAAATATTATATAATATTGTGAAAGCGTCATACTGTACTACAATTACGAAGAGAGAATATGTTTGAGTCGTTGATAGGCCAATTCGGTTATTCATCAGATTTTAAGGATTGCATCGAATGAATACAATTTGATAGTTTCACATTTCATTTTTCTTGAGATATCACAGTGACCGTGAGATTTTTTCAAAGTTATTACATCCTTTCTTTAATACCATAGTGCAGTTGATATTATTTAGCTTCTTCGACGTTACTGTCGATATATAATTTACAATAACTTTCAGAGTTCGGTTTTAAGTACGTGAAGCTGTCAAATTCATAAGAATGATGTAAAAATGGTTTCTGAATTACCCACAATATACAAATATTACATAGAAAAAATACGATTCTTTTTGTTTCTGACGAATTCGATTCAAATCGTTGGAATACCTTGATCATTTTCGGTGGGCGTGCGAGTGGCAAGACGGCGTAATCGTCTCGGAGAATTGCAAGATGCCCCAGGGGATTGCTTGCAACTTGAACCGCTCGAGGTACCCGGAGATAGCTTCCGAACCGCTAAATCGCAGAGCATGTCGACTGCCTCTTGTCTGGAAGAACATTTCTGTATTTTATCTTTCTGTTATCCATAACCAGTTGTTAAACATCGTCTTCGCGCCACTGATCTTCACTTCTCACACGTTTCTCGAGTAAAACATCACACGTTTCCTATTTTATTTACTGTAGAATTATCCGTTTTCGTTTCTCTATCGCTATGTTTTAACATGACATACTTGTCTAGTACGTTGAATATTGAGTCAGTGCTCACAAAAGTGACACAAGATCAGGATACCTTAATTACATCTTTGAAAGTATCTCAGACACAATAAGTCACACAGAGCTCGAGGAACATTAGTTTCATAATTATGTTTGTTATTTATGTTCATGTAATTTCTATATAGTAGATGGTAATGATTAGGATTGTTAGCGTATCGATGGACTCACTTTAGGTAAATTGAGCAAGAGTTGAACGTAAGTTAAAACTATCGAGTAGTGGGGCCGGATATGAATAATGCATTAGGTGCTGATTTGTTCTGTTTGATCATGGAAATGCTTTATAATCACAAGAAAAAGTTCACCTCAAACTTGTTCGTGGTGGACGGAGAGGGTGATCAGGCTCGGTAGGTGAGAGCGCGGAGACAGGAGTTTGCGCCAGATCCCTGTACAATCGGAGCTTCACGGTGGGACCACATTGTCGCAGCAATTGGACAGCCTCTTCGTGGCTCATGGGGGACAATGGTGCACCGTCCACAGCGACTATTTTGTCCCCTGGTCGAATCCGGCCGTCGCTTAATGCTGGCTCTCGCACTAATGCCCTCACGTAATGACCCAGTGCGCTGCTATCCGCTTTTCTCAAAGTGAAACCCAGGCTGCCGCCAACTTTCGTCATTTCTATGTCGAATTCCTATAGGAAATAGATAGAATTTCCACCGATTCATGACACGTCACAATGTTATCCTTGGCGTCGGAATTCAGAAAAATTTTAGCGATTTGTATTAGGGTCGATTAGGGCCGGTTGTTCTTTTATATTAGAGCATCTAAGGTAATATGGAACATTGGGAAAATGTAAGTTAGATTTACTCGATTGTACTAATTTTAAATATGGTATAAACGTGTTGCAAAACGTGTTTAAAAAAAAAATAAAATGTTTTTAGATAATATAAGTTTCAAGTAAAAAAAGGATTTATTCTTATAAACATTGGCAAATAAATAAGTTAATATGTCTAAAGCTTTTTTATAACATGACTAGAAGCTAGATTATTATAATGTTGAACATTGAGTACATTGAGAACATCGTCATGAGTAATCTGAGTTAATGTGACGCATATAAACGCGATGGATTTTGATGCCATTCCATCAGAAACTGTTCGTTAGCTAAGAGATGCCAAAATCTAAATTGTAAACGAACTTCGATTGGATTCTGTATTCCTCTCGAGAGTATCCGAATGTAACTGATAGTATATTCATTCACCATTGCTTTATGAATACCACATAGTTACGCTATCGAGTTTAAAGGCCATGAACTTTTCCGGCACTGCCTAACACATTGGAATGGTATCGATTAGAACTTGTGAGAACTCGTGGGATAATATATTAGCCGTAAAAGTTATCCCAAAAACTTTTGATAAATCAAAAATATTAGTAATAAGTTCTTTTGATAAATGAATAAAATCCACAATCTATTCGTAATAGATTACTTATAATTAAGATTTGTATTGAAAAAACGTTTTAGTTGAAAAAATAATGGTTATGCTACGGTTGTTTTGCATTTTGGTTATATTTCACGTCTGCAGGAACTGTTGCTCGTGCGAGCACGTGAACACAGTGGTTGCATAATAGCTTGTCAATAGTAATTCGGTCGTATCTCAATCGGGCAATTTCAATCTTTCGATTAGCATTCAGGGGGGTGGAAAATCGAGGAATTCGGTGAGTCAGTGATCCAGGAAATTCGGCTGCCTACTGGGTCGCAACAAGGAAGGATTCTTGATAAGGGTCACTTACACCGCAGGGTTCGATTTGAAGTGGCGGCAGGGGGTTCAGTATTCGCAAAGGCGGGGGTGGCTCACGCCTTGCCGGGGGTGGCGGCGGTGCCCCGGGTGGTGTGACATTCGTATCACCCGGAAGCCGGCACACCACCAACTCCACAGTACTGGGTGTCGTTCGTAGAACCTCCAGAGCCTCCTGCAACAAGTTGCATTCAAATCAGATTCAACTTTCCGATTCGTTGACGTTGGTCATCTTCAACTATTTCGAATTAAGCGTTGTTACTACAACTAGCAAATATTCAACTCAATCGAATATCTTCATTAACTCGTTGAACATTGCGTCGCAACCCTAAAAGGTCCTACAACTTATAAGCGGTTTAGTTAAGAAAAATGAAAGCGGTAAGTTGAAACTAAAGAAACAAATACATTTATTTTTATATAAATAAAGAATTCTATTATTTCCAAACATTTAGAATATTTTTTTCCCGATGTTTAGAGTAATCTTTATTATTAAAAGCATTAAAAAGTTTTCTAGAATTAAGAACGTGTTTTTTCTATAGTTGAAATTATTTCATTATACTAATAATTTTGTCCACAATTATCGTTGTTTTGTTCTGGAAAATCTAAAACTAAGTATAGAATGTTTCTAAAACATTTTGAATAGTTTACCTTCACACCAAGTAAGAAGAATTAAAATATGTATATCCTGACCTAATAAAAGTTTTGGTAATACTGTTGTTTAAGCCGTATTGTGTCTTCCATTATGCATACCAAAAATTATTCACATAATTCAAATTATAACAGAGTTATCGAAGTTTTGGGATTCGCCATTGATGTGTTATCGTACAGGCAAAAGTATGGCGAGCAGTGTTCAACAACATAAACTGATATTATGCCGTGAATCTCAGAGGACAAACAGGTTCAAACTATGTATACGCAAGATAGCGTCTATCTTTGCTACGAGTTTCAGATGTAGTTGCATTATGTTAATCAAATGCAAATCTGGGAGAGCTACGAGGAGACAAGTCTGTGGAATCCATCTAAAGCTGTACAGTTATCGATATTTCGTTGGTAAGTTAGGTAGGAAATTTTTTTTTAATAAGAATCGATTTTTAATGGGTAACTAGACATGCAAAAGTTTAGTTAGGTGTACAAGATTATAAGGTTTTTATTCGATCGCGGTAACTAAGATACTTTAAATGCAACTTTATAACTTTTGGAGACCATGGGGCAGATGTAACAGTTGGTATACATTTTATGCAATGTGTTTTACAGACAAGCAAACATTTCAAGTATTATAAGAAACACATTTGACAGAGTTTGAAATAATAATAGAATATTATTGAAAATAATGTTTATCGCGTTATGTAATTTCTAAAATAAATTATTTTTCTTAAGAAAATACGATCTAAGCAAAAGTTCCTGTTGATAAAATGCGCACAGCTGACGCAATTATACTTTACTTACATAATTGGTGAGACCGGTTAGGGGAATACCATTAGCAGCAAGGAGAATATCACCAGGTTGAAGTTTATTGGACAAGGCCGCAGGTTGTTGAGGAAACAGTCTTTTTACTCGAACTGGCCCAGCGGTACCACCACCGGAAACGCTTAAACCAAGTCCACGACTACTCTTCTGCAATGTTACTCGGAGCGTGCTCTCTGAAAATAAAATAAAATTTATTAGTTACGTGGAAGTTTTTGTAAAAATTAAGGTTTCGTGTTTAAATTTTTACTTTTAGTTTTACCTAATAAGATACCATTTACTTATTCGAGGATGAAGAGATGTTACTGTCACGTTTCGAGAAGCTAGAATTTCTTTATGAAATCTTCCTGAATGCACTACTTAATATTGCATATATCATAATTATTAACTGACTGCAAATCTTTGTGCAAAATATAAATCTTCCAAGACGATTGTAGGAAACAGAAATTAAAGAACAATGAAACATTTCTTTGAATAATTTAAATAAGTTTGGAACATTATGTCGATATTATTAAATTAATCTTACATTTCAGCTACTCGTTTTTATCTGACATGCATTAATTTCAAAATTTCTTTAATTTCAGAAGAGGATACCAGAAGAGAAGATTACAGGTCGTTATTCCTTCAATAGTTGTAAGTACATAATAACAGCAATTTCTGTCAACGTTGTATACGGAGTTATTCGTTTTAATCAATTGAATTCATAAATGTGTAATTGTATGCCAGCTATGGAAAATTACTTTTCACCATCAGATGATAATGAAAATGATTTCGCTAGTTTTGTTTATATTTCAATCCGTAACGTGTTCCACTTTTTCGGTATTTCATACGTGCTCACATAGTTATGTAAAATTTGTAGTTACAACTTTTGCAAATATGCAGCCGTATATTTATAAACATGTCAAGTTCTACCTGCATCGATGTATAATATTTATAAAAAAGCGGAAGCGTGCCATTTTTTACGCTAAACGCTAAAAACGAGCGTTTGGTATTTTCAATGCTGACTGTTTATTTACACGAAATGAATTGTAAATGGAACAAGGGAAAACTAGGATGAATCAATTGTTCGCCGCACAGGAAATGCGCGGCGCTGAATGTTTAAAATATGAACATGGTGGAAGAGCGGTGCGTTTTTTGATTGTGTAAATTTTCCAAAACTCTGTCCAGTTCGTAATTTAGTGCGCTCGTTGGCGTGATACATGACCTGATACGACGAATTGGGCTAGCTCCGTGAACAATTACTTTCTACCCGTTATTTTATGTAGTGTCACAGCACCGGCTGCATATTTCAGGCGTTACAGTGAGTTTCACAGCGCGTAGTGTCACCTTGTTGATCGTAATTTTACATGCAGCGTGGCAGCAATATATACAGGGCGGACGGGAATTCGTGGTACAAGTAAAAATAAGGAAAACAATTTGTATTACGTCTTTTTTTTATCCGGAGCTCCGTTTTCGAAAAAAACGATTTTAAAGTGTTTCTTCATTTTTGTAAAGGATTTAGATGTCGTCTACTTTTGCTACCGCAATTGTCACGTACAAAAATAGAAAGTTGTAAAAAGATCGACAGTTTAGGGACTACAAATAATCAATTCTTATTTCTAGGATTTTAGGTGTATACACACCGAATTCGTAAATATTAAGCTGTGTGATCACCGGCGACTACAATTCCGAACGTTCCTTCCGGTTTTGAATGCGATGTGAATGTTTTTTTTCTGATTTTTTCGTACGATCGCGGACTTGTTAGGTTGGATTTAGCTCCGGTCCGAAATAACTCGCCTTTTACCGGATATTGATCCGATCGAGACGACATATTGCGTGTATTGTTCACTTCGTTCGCCATTCAAATCTGTCCTCCTCCTGGTCACGTTATTGTTTGGGATCGCGCAATGTCAATCTTTCTGAACGAGCCGACCATTGTCGGAATTATTTCGACGTCGTGGATTTTCTGAACGATTCTCGTGATCATATTCTAAACGTTATTAAAATGCCGAGAATCTATAATACCCCGTTAACCATAATCGCTGCTATTCAGTTCAACCATATATCGATATCGTTATGAAGAGTATTCGACTTATTCGAAAAATTGTTTGCATTAATTGCAGGAAATAGAAATCGGATAAAAAACTGTTCTTTCCATAAATCATTGTAATAGATCGAAAACATTATACATTAACACCATCCAATTTTGTAAATCTTCCTACTATTCGAAATACTTGATTTTGTCATAAATACATAACAGAAGCGATAACTGGCTCGTAAAATGAGTACGAATCAAAAGGAAATAATAAATGCGGTGTTCATCGCGTGGTACTATAGAAACGTGTTAGCTTTTCATAGGTTTAATATGTTAACCAGTTTGTTGACTATATAGCCGGTTAGATTGCTTGGAAATAATGAAGCGGATGGTTTTCTCGGCATTTGATAAACACCTCGCGCAATTTAAGTGTGAAATTCAGCGTGCATAATGTTAACACTGGTAATATTACCACTAATGTACTTACACATTTATGTTTAAACGTGACCTAACTCGAGCAATGAAATAGCACGGCCAGCATAATCGTACAAATTTATTAGAGACCACGCGACCAGTACCGCGACACATTTTGAGAACATCTCGACGGTGTATTTTTTGCAATGCAATATTTTTAAGTAGTGTAACGCTATCTTTTAATTCACTATAAAAAAAGAGACAGAGATACGGAGGTTCATAAGAATTGAGTTAATTGAGTATTTTTAAATCTGATTACAAAATAGTATCAGCGCTTATAGGAGAATGCGTAGGAGAATACTCATTAAAAGATGACGTACGGATAAAATATTGCTTTATCGACTGAAAGTTTGACGATAAAGAATTTATGGAACTGTAGAAACTACCGTGATTTATCGCTAACTCGATGACATGTAAAAATTTGAATGTAGCCTACAAGATGATTTGTCACGGAATGAAAAACTTCAAATGTTCGTTCACGCCTAAGAGGGCACTGTAAAATTAATGGGATGGAAATAAACGAAGAGAGAATCGAACGAATCGAGGCCGAGAAGATCGATGCCGTTTTCTTCTACGCTTTTAAATTTATTATTCCTTAAAAGTTTCCTTCATTATCTCCAAGAAAGATTCTTGGATGGTAAGTATTTAATTTAGTCGTTTGATAAGCCATAATTGTTAATACATTATTACGCTGTGGGACAAAACTACACGACACAGAACCATAATTCATATTATTAGAAACGGTTTTCAACGTCATCTTGTAATTTAAAATGAATATTTCAAAGAATTGGAAAATTATGTGAGAACAGCACGTAAACTCTACTCGAAGTTAGGTAAATTATTATTTCAAGTAATAAACGCTGTTTTTTTTTTTTAAATCGTAAATATACAGTTTCAAACGGAATGTTTGGTTTCCCGAATAAAATTGTTTTCCGTCATTAAAATCGTATTTGATTTTTGGAGATACTAAAAATATTCCCGTTATTGGAAATGCTTTTTTAATTATAATTTTAATTCTTAATAACCGTACGAAATACGATTAAAATCGCAATATTTTATTTTTGATTGTCGATCCGACAATTTCTCTCTGCACAGCAAGGATTTAATAAATTACTTTAATTTCCTGGGACTTTGACGAAGCTTGGGTCGACGCGCGACACTTGGAAGTTAAAATTTTCACCGAACGCGAAAGGAAACTCATTTAATTTCTAACAAAATATCATGCGGTTGTTTGAATTAAAAGTTCCCTCCTGTCGCCTGAAACGATTACATTTGAATTTCAAGGGATATTTCGAGTGTCGGTAATATCCGCGGTGACGACGACTACGGTGTGGGACGCCTACGAGATCGCGGTTTCATCCCGGCAAAGCGGGAGCGATTACTACACCCATAGTTGCTCCCTTTGAAACGATGTCAGAACCGACATGCTCTCCGCAGGTACTTCGATTTAAACGAAATTAGATCTCTTGATCCTGACTCGTGTTTAGTGGCCATATAAACGTTCGCCGATGACGCGAAGATTAGATCGGCCCGTGACTGCACTTCGGCTCGATAAGCAGCACTAATTAACTAACGTTCGGCCTTAGAAATTGATTTGCGCCAGCGGGTCCCTTTGGTATTTAGTGCGTAGTCCTTTTGAACAATCAAAGCGCGGCATGAAGACTCTAATTGCGTGTATGCTTTGCCCGATGTACTCTGAAATGAATGTTGATTCGATTTCCGGGGAGATTCGGTTGTTATGAAGTTCCCTCTTCACTACCACTCGTATTAGCAACGTAACTATGCGCAAGCACTGAGAGTTTCGAGTAAATAAGTCCTTTAATTGTCGTTGATTATGCAAACAATGTTTCACGTTTAAGATAATGCAATCATGAACTCAGTTGTCTTCTGTAGCTACGCTGCGCCCTTCGTGGGATAATTATGTAACAGGGAGGTCTAGGAATCAACATTAAAGATGCGCTTATGATTTATTAATACAGGTGTTCATAAATTATAACAATGTTGAAATAATGAATTTATAGTGTCATAATAAATGTAACATCGTAAAAATTTGCCCGGAACAATGCATAGTAAGGATTAATGATGATCTATGTATATTAATAAATGTCTCACAAGCAACGAAGTTTGCTCAGTATTAAATACAACTTTTTAGTGCCGAACATATTTTCCATTAGACCTCATAAATGAAGGCCGAGTAACAGTATCGTGTACAGGAAAGTGTTGTTCGTAATGATGATTTCGTCATTAAAATCATTAATATAAATTGAAACATTTTTTTTGTATAAATCATCTCTATCGGTGAAATGAAACCAACGAATATTTCTTCCTCCACGGAGTCCTCAATTTTCAAATATTCTTTGCAGTTATGCAAATACATTAGGAAATAAGCAAGAGGAAACTGAAATTTTGTGATTTAAAAGGAAACGGTAGTCTACAGAGAATTGATCACGATCTGGTTGCGGTTTATTTTTCAACGTATCAAAAGTGTGCATCAACTTGACCAAAATTTATGCGAGTGAAACTGCTTTCCGTCTTCCGGAAACGAAAATGCATGCTCCGAATCAAGCTTTCTGCAAGGATTTATTTCAGGGCGCAATTTATTACGTAATCCCTGGGCGCAGTTCCTTATCGCGGTGAAACTAGAACAAGACGTTTTTCTATTTATCAGCTTGACAACAGATTCGCCGGTCGACGATTGCAAATGCCGTGGGATACGTCGGAGAAGGTCGAAAACCACCAAGCTATTCCAAAATCAATTTCGAACATCGCGATCGCCACGAACGGGCACGGCAACGTTAAATAATTTACGATGCATCGGTGCAAGAACCTGGTGTTCCACCTGGTATCGTGGCGAATGACTGGCCTGTGATTACAGTAATGGTATCTTGGAATTGCGATCGTTCTTTACGTCGCATGAAATCTATAATTAAACTATAGTATTAAGACAGATCTTCTTGTAATAGCTATTAACTAGATTGATCACAAACAGATAAATTCGTTCGTTTAATTTCATTCGAATATAATGTTTACACTGTCTGATTTTCATAGATGAAATCATAGGTTAAATAATCTTACGAATTCAGTATTAATATAATAATATCATACCAAAAATAAATAAAATACAAGTTAGGAGACACCAGTTTGAAAGTTACATAAAATGAATTTTAATCTGGAATACATTTGTTTGAACTTTCTTTTAACAACGTTCTCTTCAAGAAATTTTTTTTTACGATTCTGCAATATTACAGCATACGTATTAAAATTGATGACAGAGCGCAGACTGACGCAGAATTGATGGCATTATGACACGTTGGATTCAATTATCGGCGTCGAAATCGATTGAGCTACTGGAGAAAATAATCAGAAATATAGGAATGAAAAAAGGATTGGTCTACTTAAACATTTTCACCGGTAGATGATATTATATTTCACTGTCAAATCTAAAGACTCTACGTGTAAATCAATGTCCACGAATAGGTGTATTATAAACGGAAATTATTCAGCATTTTCTTAGGTTGTGCTCTCCGTTACGTTCGCAGGTTTATGAAAATATTACGCTAGGACACAACAGGGAGATTCATCATTTCATCTTCTATACACTCGGTACTCATTAGTCTGTTCGGTGAAAGCGTAACAAGATCGCGAAAAAGTAGTAGTACTTTTCACTGCTGAAATCAAGGCATTCTACACGTAAACACGAAAAACGAAATGTGCTATACTACTAGTCCCATTGCCAAAGTATCGAACAAGTGAAAATAAATCTTTAACATTGGCTTGGGTAATTCGATGTTCAAAAATGTGTTTTATAATTATCCTTTTAGAAACAATGCCTATTATGTTCTATTAAATGATAATTTAATTGAGAGAATGCCAAAGCAAGATATGAATTGGCTACTAACATTGTGATTAATAAAAAGTTATTTTCGAAATGGGATTACTTGCATAGTTCCATCACAAAAGGAAATTGATTAAACAATTTTAATTACAAAATGTCGGGAAATAAGTTCCGCTAGAACGAATAAAAGGTCGACTAGAACGAATAAAAAGGTCGTCGACCCATATTAAGTTCGCTAAACCATCGATCCGATACCGATAACGCGTTGCCAATACATATAAGTAGAGGTATCATGCTCAAGTCGGTGATTAATGATGTACGATCCTAAAGGGATCATTCGACTCGCGATCTAAGAGAATTTATAGCACGCTAGCAAATAACGTTGAATCACGCAATTGACTAGGAAGTTCTAGGACTTCTTCGAAGCACAATTCCGATAATACAATAACGTATTAGATAATTTATTAGCGATACGTAATGAGAGATAGTAAAGGAATGAGGAATTAATCATTTGTATTCAGTAATATTTTTGGTTAAACAAACACTTCGTATTCTGATCTTTAAGCCTCCGTCGACTGTGACGAAATCACGGCGTGCAAGAGTAGGGAGGACCGAGTATCTATAGGATGAGCTGGAATTCGTAGCACAACCGAGCAGGGGGAATTTGTTCACAATTCTACGTGAAAAAATAAGGTAACAATTTGGTGTAGCATTTTTTTTTAATCCGGGGCTCTGTTTGAGAGAGAATCGATTTTAAAGTTTGTTTGTCAATGTTTGTAAACATTATCTTAGATGGAGACAACTGCGGTAGAAAAATAGATGACCACTAAAACCTACACAAAGACAAATAAATTTTAATTAAAAACGGAGCCCGGATAAAAAAATATTACATCAAATATTTTTTCACGTAGAATCACCCTCTGCTCGGCTGTGCCACGAATCCTGGTTCATCCTGTGTATTAACAGAATACGAGTGTGAGTAGAAATGTCAATATACTTTTTAAGTAAATTCAAGCAGTTGATATGGATACATTTTAGTTTTATTCACGTCAATTATTCTCAACGTCATTTTGTAACTGCGAATACTATTAAGCACTCGAATGTGCAATATTCTGGCGAACTTTAAATCACTTGCAAGATCCGCCAAAATTGAAAGAGATGGCGCGCAGGTGCACTTGAAACGAAATCACACGTTTCATTGTTAAAAAATATTATTTTACTAAATACTTGAAGCAATTCGTACCGTAAGCAGCGAAATATTTGTTGTTCACGATCCTGATTTCGCTACGTATTTCGGCCGTGTTATAAAATTCGCATTTCCGTGCGGCTGACGCAGCGAATCTCATTAGAAACGGCCGACGATTTTAATTTCTCCCAGAATTCGTTGGTTTCCCCCGTTCCTTTGCGGCGTCCCCGTCGAATAACTAATCTCCGAATACTTTTCAACTGCGCTCTAACAATCTTCCGGAAAAGTGGAGCCATGTGACTGGAATTCCCGCATAAAGGGCGGGGGGAGGGGGAGGGGGGCGTAAAGGAGGCATTAAACCATGATAACGTGATCGCCATGACCCCGGCTATGAATTACCCCCTACAGTAGGGCAGAGAGGGTTGGAACGTGGCTATACCTGGAACCCTGTCGTGGTTGGCCGGACGTCCGTTTGGCTATTCCGTCGACGTAGGATCCTGATAACAACCTGCTCGGAATTACCGGCTGAACCAGCGCGGGTTCGTGGTGCACGCTACCGGACTCGAACGCCCGAAATTCCTTCGTACGTCCGGAGGAACGTCTGTTCGGGGTAAATTAGCAGCCGGTAAAATTGTAAAATTATTTATACCGCGGTTGAATTGTTGTACGTGTAAGTGAGCAGCAACGTTCCAGCATGCCTCGCGTTATTTAACATATGGTTACTGTGAATGCGTATTTGAATGTCCAGCTAACAAAATTAGAGAGGTTGAAACAAATATTCCTCACACATCTGGACGAACGTCAGTTTAGAATAGGCTAGCTACGGGCAATATATTAAAATTATTTATGTCGCGGCTGAGTAGTTCTCTAACATTCTAGCACGCTGTACGAAACTTATGCCGTATGCGTGTAAATAATAGGAAAGGTTGGGAAAAGAAAAAGGAAGAAGTTTAATCACACCTACTAACCCTAATTAACGAATTATAGTCGTTGCAGAGTGTTCGCGGTGTAATTTGTTAGACAATTCACAGAAGTGAAAGACTACCCGCATGTTGGACCATTATGTTGAAAGTTTCATTTCCTTTACTAAAACCGTGATTTAAACGCCAAATTTTATACTTTATCTTTCATTCAAATTTAGTTTATACGAGCAAACTTTCCAGGGTAAGTGTAACACTGATCAAATAATAAATTGGATTCAAGAAGTCCACATTAGCGAAATTATTCGATGAACGATTTCCATTACTTCTTCTACTACCGACATTAATGTGTAGGTTTTTAAAAATAAAAACTTCTTCAGTCCCTTTATCTAATCGTCTGGTAGACAGTACGTTCTTGTATGATACACGTTGTACGAAATTAATACGGTTCTGAGTGATCGTTATTATTTTAATAGAAACGGAAAAATTAAATCCTTTTTTTAAAAAAAGAAAAAATTTTCGTAAACTGAATACTTTCCGGAAAATGTACATTTCTCATCACTCTAATTTGCTTGATGTTAACGTAAATCTCTATGGCATTTTCAAAACAAATGTTTATATACTGTCAGTAAAACAAAGTGTAGAAACGAGCGGACTAACGTTCACGTTAACGATAAAGTTTTATGGCTTCGGGTATAAAACTGTCGGAATTACTGTTAACATCATGGTAGCTTTGTTACGAAAAGCAATTTTCATAGCAGATTCAGCTTCTGCGATATCGATCATGCTTTTGATTTATAACTGCACATTTTGTACTACCCCGGTGTTTCCCGACTGCCGGTTGCAAATTAGTTTATTTTGAGGTTTCTGACATGCGATCTGAGAGGTCGTTGACCGAAAATTACCGACGTCAATGCACCTACCTCGGAGTTGCATCGCGGCGTTTTGTTATACTTTGTTATAATTCGATTAATACTGTTATTACTCACGATAGAACGGCATGAAAATTGAGAACCTCTATGGTGTAATAATGGCTCGAAATAATAAATGGCAGACATAAAACTGTCTATTATGCAAATATTATTATACATGGAAAGAGCTTTCGAAATTTATGGTGTTCTATTTTTCATACAAAATTTTGGATCTAATTTAATTATAAATTATTCGCTCACTTAGCAATTACGCATTGTGATTTTGAACATGCAACACAACATATTTTTTGACTCTATTATCCTACTTATGTATCACTGATAAACTGATCTTTTAGTTGCGTGATACAACTAAACCTTTAACCTTTTTTTTTTATTAAAAGCCGCGCGAATTGTTTGGAAAAATGCATAATGCTAAAAGTCGTGCTACATAATACCATAATAAAATATTCAAAATTATTTGAATGTTTTATTTGAATTTGAGTTGAAATTCTATTAACTACGAATCGTTCATTTTCAGAATGATACAGATGTTAACTAATCGTGAGAAATCGTTTCCCAAAGTTTCCGAAACAATAAAAACGTAACAAAGTTTCGAAAACCATTCTGTCGCCGTTTCTCATCCGCTCGCGTCTCGGAAATTGTAAGTCAGAATTATTAGTTTCTCGAGCTAAGAACGGAAACTTAAAGAAGTGCCTGAAGCTGAAACCGCTTATGATCGATTCTAGTACGAAGTTCATCGAGTCCCTCGCATTCTGCCGCGGATTTACCGCGAGATAGTTTGGTTCGCCATTAATGGGAGCGATATGTAGTTACACGATCGAGGACGATAATATCCTGGCAAACATTTTACAGAACTGTTTTCAACTTCACCGTCATTATCGAACTAATTTGAAGCACGCTGCATTTCGACATACATTGCCACGAGCTTCCCATGCCTGCAACCGATAACTCAATGCACACGTTACAAAAAAAACTCGTAATTGATTATTGCTGACAGTTTTAATTGATATTGTAAGCAGTCCTTCGTTGCGTGTACGAAATCATTTGTTAGAATTTTAAGCCACTTCGTGTGATAACGAATGTGGTACGACGTACCGCATATACTGGAAACAATGTATTTTAAAAGGCTATTAAGGTAAAAGAATAAATTCCAATCTGTTTTACTTATATTTACCGTAATAAAAATCGTAACAGATAAAAATAAGTTTTTGTGAAAAATTTCCAAAGATATTCAATAATTCTAAGCAATAAACTAAACGTAATATTATTCGTTCTTTGAAATATGAGTTTCAATTTTTAATATTTGCATTCAAATTACTCTCGATTATGGATTTAAAACAATAGAGACGTTTAAAGAATTTAGAAACTGTGTTGCCTTGTTTTCAACCCATTAAAACGATTGAGGGATGAAATAAATATTCACATGATTGCTGCATTTTCAATAAACCTAGACAATTTTATTTTTCCATAAGAATCCGCAGTTCAATGCTAAAAATCCTTCCCAATGCCGAAGCTTCGCAAGAGAAAGTACAGAAATCAATCACGACGCATTTCAGATTCAATTATCACGGCTGGATTTTCGCCGAATCTAGATCTTCGTTCTCATGCTTAATTACTGACCCATTTCATGCACGCTCCTCTACATACATAGCAACTGATAATTCATTCAGGGCCAATCAAACTCAGGAAAGTTCTACATCGTATGGAACATAGGCGACCAGTAAATTCTCAAGGTAATCGACCGGTAAGGTTGCTCATTGAGCAATTTACAATAGTTTCGTCGATTATGAGAAACTTTTTACGAATCGACTCGCAGGTTATCAGTGAAATGCCACAGACGGTAGTCATCAAGTTTAATTTCGATCGATCCAAGAGTATGTAGTTGGTTAGGTGAACGAAGAAAATTCCTAAGCACCTATATCGGGAACCTTCTGCTCGCCAATTAGCTGTGGTTTTATATCGACATTACCTTTTCTTCTATCGATTCGTTTATTCGCCGATGGATTTTTCGTGTTCATTTCTTTCGAGCGCAAAGTCAATTTAGCTACCACGCTGCTTGCTATCGGAATCTGTTACACCTTTCTTTCAAGGTGAAAGCTTCGTCGTTTGGCTTTCTTCAGACATTCGGCTCCCTTGGACTAGTTCAATTTATCGCTGACTTCGTCCACCTTCGGAAACATCCTTCATTTTATTCCCTTGATACTACTTAACTAGCCACAGAAATTCACGTGCTTTATATTGAATTTATTTGTTCGTTGTAACATATTTTGAAAGTTAAAATATTTTATATTAAAGTAATCGGTTCTTCTTCAAGGGAAACTTTATCTTCTTATTGGTGTTTTGGGCATTGATCGTTTTAATCCTGCCGTTCATTATTGGCAATCTTGTATTTATTATTGGTAATCTTGATTTAACCGAAAATGATGCGTATCCCACCCTTTGTCATACGAAACGCATTTTTTAAATTTTTGTTATAAGCTCAGATAAAATAGTTAAAAAATGAGAAGTATTTTATTTTCATTTATCATTTTACGCAGTAGCAAAATGAAAAAAGTATCCGAGTTATGGCCTAACAGACAAGTTCCTCTATCGTCTAAAAGTAATTCAAGTTTAGTCCAGTTCTAAAACAGTGGTTTCGTTGTAAACGGCGTATTTTCGTTCACGACTGTATGTAACAACTCGATAACATCAACTGTGAGTTGTTTCCCGATATTGTGGTAGGTAACGATCAGGAACAAATCGAAGGGGATTCCTTGTTCCCTATTTTTATTTAGTAAACCAACGTAGCTGGCACGCTTCGGAACATTTTAATAGAACGCTTGAGCGAGTCGTCGTTCGTCTGTCGATTGTGAAACGTTTCTTTCTTCCATCGTATCGATGAGGATTCTCATTTCCAAACATCTTCCGGGTCGTCTCTCTCTCATTCTTTCCGTTCCACCTTGGCGTCTTATTGTGTGTCCCGATGGCGTTACCCGGCCAGCGAATTTGTCCGCGCGGATACATACATCGATCTTCGTAGGCAGCAGTATGGAAATAAAATGTTATAGTTTCGTCGAGCGCCTCGAGCCACAGCCGGTGACGCAGACTCGGTAACCGACTTTTCAGCTCCCTTGCCTCCAACGTTCGCTGGACATATTTGATTCCATCCTTTTTGCCAACATTTCATTTGTCAATGTCGGCCAGCGTTTATCGGGGAACGCGGTACGCGTTCGATGAGGTTTTCAATGTTGAAGAAATCCTCTGGATCCCATCCGTTTAACGATACTGGGTTAAAAACAAGCTGCGTGTCTGGCACGCTTCGACCGTTCCAGTGGCCCGAAAGTATTAGTAATTTGAAACTCCAAAATACCACTAGTTTCGAAAAATAGTCGATCTTCCAACCATTGCAATTTTGTGGTAATGATTTGTGCATGCTCTTTAAAACTTGATATATGATCTTCTTTTATAGTTTCATTGAGTAGAATAAGGCTCACGCGAGCATTACTAAAACATGATGGATTGTATGGCATTGCTGAGTATAATGTTGTTGTTGGTAATTAAAGCTATACAATCATCAATTCACTTTTCCTGCATGTGGCTGATTAAAAAGTTTGTAAAACATTCCACTTGATAATTAAATCTAATTCTAAGATGACATGCTAAAGAATAGGTTCGACGGCGTCCGTAAATTTCGCTAAACATGCGGGTGCATCTATCATAACATTGCGGACACGCCTGTAAGTAATCAAGCGTATTCATCGGGGCTACAATTTCCCTAGACCGATTACCTCGAAATAACAATAGTTAGACTCCGGTGTAATCAATCAAGCAAGACGAAACTTCAGTAAAGTTTCAGCGCACCGTTCACACTAGGCGGCTCAAAAATTGCGATCATAACTGCGCCATAAATCTCCGTTTCGTTGGACAGCTGAAAAAGGGGGGGGATAATAAAAAAGTTCATAAATCTGTTCGGATGTGTCCGTGCAGCGAGCCGCGATTAAACTTCGTGGAAGTACAATCATCCGAAAACTCGATCGTGGCCTCCATTCACCGGAGAATTTGAAGAATGACTTTCATTACGTTTGTTCGTACGCGGGAACGTGAGCCCTTGCGCGGCGCCGGGCGCAAGGACACACAGGACCTGTGAAACAATGTAGCTGACCCACGGATAATTGGGTCAGTAGGTGAGACGCACCGAACGTACCACGGCGAAATGACCGAGTTCGAAGTAACGCGGAACACGAACGCGGAACGCGAACACGAACGAGAGTCCGGGCCACGATCAATAGTAAATTCTTGACTTAGAAAATTTACAATATCAGCGAGAACCTCGGGGCTCTTAAGTGGCTGAAACGCCGATCCCTGTGTGAAGGCTACTTCACCAGCCAATGAATCGAGTGGCATCGACATCAGCAACGTGAAGGGGCACCGACGACGTCGTTTGTCCCGCGTTGACGTGCCAAAATGATAATGCCGCGGCTCTGCCAAATCGGCTAGCAGACGAACTCAATTGGTGCAAGTATTTTCGGAGCGGAACACTTTGCCCGACTAAGAACCAAAATTTAATTCGGCGTACGTAACGGGAAGTGATTCCCTTTGTGGTTTTTCGCTGCTATGAACATGTGGTGAACGCTGTTCCGATTAATCGCGGACAATTTTGTTCAATTTACTACATGATCAATGACTCTCAAGATTATTTGCTTTAGTGGTTGCTAAATGGTTTGTTCTTCGATGACTAGGGTGATTTGTACAATGAATGATCTCAGTGAGTGAACACTTCACTTATTACGTGAAAGAGTAACGTTTAACGTGCCGTTTTCATCTTAATGCATCAGTTATATTATACAATTCCAGATGCCTTGCAGATGCCAGTTTCTCTTAATGACATCACATATGTTCCAGATAAGTATTGCTACTTGAAAATTACAGTCTTAAATGTTTTTGTTCATTGATTGATTGATTGATTAATGTATTTTACCTTACATTACATTGTTTAAAATATTACAACAATCAAAAGTGATACAATTTTGGTCACAGATATATAATTTTACTAGTAAATTCTTTTACTAGTAAATTTCAATTTTATAGTCGTTAATTTCAAAATCTTTAATATTGTTTCTTGTAAATGCAGCCTTCGAAGTTGGTATCTGTGATTTTTTAGACACCACGGAGAGACAGTTCCTGGGAAACTTAAACAAATACTTGTTAAATAAATCATGTTCATCACGTAACCATGTTCAAATCTATAAGAAGTTTTCACCGAGTTTCGAATTCTTGTTGAGTATATAGATTATTCTGATTTGCTACGGAAAATTATGCACACGGTTTTCCATTGCATTTTATACAGGCCGATGTTCAAGCCTTGGCTCGTGTTATCTATGGATCATCGTACGGATGTGCTACGTGAGATAGTATAACTTTTCCCATAAAACCACAATAGCAGACATTCAGGTGTTCGTATTCAAATTGTTCGCACTGTATATTTCATTACATTCCGCAGGGTCAAGTACGCTATAAATGCGTGTACAGTATGTACATGCATTTATACATACATACTGTACTGTCGCAGTACAGTACAGTCAATAATACAGTGAACCCGTCTAATTCATAAAGAGAATTGCGCAAGTTGGATGCATGGAATATTTACAGGCTTCGTTTAAAGTCGATGTGTATCTTTTCTGTTCGTCGTGAATCGTTGATTCGAGGAACTGGAATTTCATGTCAGGAACGTACACCTTGAGCTTGCACTTTACATTCCAACCTCTTGAAAATCAAGCTACATGACTTGCCAGTGATTTAGAGCGTTACGCTTGCCAGTAAAACTCGCGTATTAAAAATATCACATCTTAACTGAATAAAAGAAATAATTATTCGCAACAATGTTTTAATAGATATTAAATGAGATCATTTAACGTTTTGAAGAATGCGTTTACGATCAATAACTCGTATCTGTTGAAATCAAAATCGTATAATATCTCAATAAATATAAGCACGTTGTCTTTAAAAAAAACAATGCAGACGAATCACTTTTATTCTCAGTATTTTTCTGTTACATATTTTTCAAATTGTGCGATTCGACAGCAAAGAGTTTTCCATCAAACTGAAACTTGCCTTTCGCTGACTATTTAATCCAGTTTGATTAAATACTAATATCGGCCAACAGGAAATATTAATTACGGTAGATACCTTGCACTTAAAATCTTAAGCGGAGATACGGATCCTCGCCGAGCAAGAAACACAGAAAGAAAGCAATTTGAATTTCCAATTTCCATCGTCTCCGCCATCATTCCGCGTTTTAAACCCGGCCGCCTCCATTAAACGGGTAATATGATTTTTGCTTAAATTCGAATTATCCCGTGCCTCTAAGCTGGATAAAAAATGGAGAGACGCTAATTGAATTAGCGATAAGCTCCGGAGGAGAGTATTATTGTTGCGTCGTCGGTGTTCTTTCCTGCGACATTTTTCCGTCAAGCAAATTATCATTTCGACTACCGAGAAGCGTATTATCATCGCAGACTTTACCCTGGAATTTTATCTTTGTTGATAACGTTGCAGAATGCACTGTTCTCCATTTTCACATCGTTGCCGGTGGACACGAAGTGCTCAGCGAAGAATCGAGAGAGATTCGTTCAAGCATGAAATCGATGTTGTGTCCGAAAATATGTACTTTAATGTCTTGTCTTAGACTTTAAACGCATTTCACGCTGTTAAGAATCGTCGTTTTAATCGCGGAATTCGACGCGCCGGCGAGGAGACTGAATCAATTGTTCTCCTTGTAGTATCGTTATTTCCTCTTGTTTAAGTAAGGGAATTGCTGGCTTTAACCAGGAATTAAATTGAAAAGTGGATTCGTGTTGTTTTACGAGTAAACGTTTCTGTACCTATTGTTTGGCTTGACTTTGTATTAGGTTAGCATTGCTGTGCGAGGTATCAAACGCGAGGATACACAAGCACTGAAAATACAAATTAATAATACATTTCTTTTCGAATACTTAATACAGCTGTGAGATAAACACTTTTTGAAACAATAATATTGGCGGAACATCTTCTCTACAGTTGTCATCGTTTCTCTGTGAACTTTTTCCAATTTTCGTGTGACTAAAGAATGACCACTCAAAAGATCCAACTGTTAATTATATAATAATTTAGATTACTTATTTACGTAATAGAAAAAACTTATTTTGCAAAATATAGAAATAAAGAAAAGTTTCCTTTGTCAATTAAAAGATTATTTGTCGTAAAAAGGAAAGAAAAATGCTATTTAACTTTGTCAATGTATTTGTTTTTCTGCGTTTTAAAAATCTGCACATGCCGTAAATGCACAAAGATCCTGCTTGCTACACAGATAATACCTATAGAAACACATACTAACTATAGAAAATACATAATAGACGATTGAGAAGAATGTTAACCTAACATTACAACTGCAAAACATGCGTGATTCTCTGGCGCCATAAACTGTAATTATTTACCTCGTAGACAGAAACAGATTTTGACAAGTAAAATGTCTTTGAGGAGGCAAACGAAAAGAGGACCATGTCCTCGTCATACTTTCGGAAATAGGCTTGAAAACGTGAAAGTGGTACTCGCTTATTACGATTACGAGGCAGATGAAAAGATTTCCAGAATGTAAAGCGGAGCCGCGTGTTGGCTTTGAGAATCGGCTTTCGAAGTGGTCGGTGGTGCGGGGGTAATAATTGGCCCGAGAAACTTGGACGTTAAACGTTGCGCATCAGAGTGCTGTTAATTCCTCGAATCGATGTAGTAATTGCCGCGCCCCCTGTGAGTCGTTTTAAACGTTTCGAGATACAGTCAGTCTCGTCTTACTAGAGACAATGTTACTTGAACGATTATACAGTCCTTTAATTTACAAAAATATATCGCATTACAAAAGCAAGCGGCTGTTCATCGAAGAATGGCTTTTCGATATTTTTAATACGATAAGTAATGTACCAGCATTGAGCATAGTCTTGACTTTTATAAACAACGAAATATTTTGCAAGAAATAAAAATATGAATGTTATGGTTTGAAGCGGATCCAACTTGCTTCTTTTTAAAATGCCGTTTTTGATTTTGTATTTTCTGTTAGCAATATTTTTGGTCTTGCGTCGCTGTTTTATCATCTTTGTAATAAATGTGTCCAAATTATTATATTGGAGACTGGAAAGGAGTACTCATGCCTGGTATAACGTCTCATAGTATTGACCTGTAGTGTAAATCGTTGAAGTCGATCATATATTAGGCAATAAAAGGAGTCGCAGTTGAAATAAAGGGGCGCATTACTTCCGAACAAGTAATACCGCCTTTCACTGTTAGTCACACCCAACGCCATCAGACGAAGTATAATTTTCGGACGGACAGGGCGACGTAACTAAAAACAACAAATGGAAATAATTTCGCGAAGTTGCGAACGTCAGTCGATAAGCGGCTCTTTTCAAATGCATGAGACTGAAATTGAAAATATGTAGATTTCGTGCTTGCCGTTATAGACATATTCATACAAAATGCAAACTGCGATGTACACTCAACCCGTTATTGATCAAATTGCCTGGAAATTGTCGAGAACGATGGTAGATGGTACATTAGTTATTCAGCATCCTTTCGCGCGTAAGCCTGTAATTCTCTTTAACCTGGCGGAGTTAATTTTTCCGGTTTTACTCAGCTTTCTGACTCGATGATTAAGCGCTGTCAAGTTGCCGCCTTCTTGTTGTTCTTTTAATATTAATCACGAGTTCGCCCGGTCGGAGATCAAAGTACACACGCCTGTGCGTTTTTTTTTTTTAAATAAGTACATCATTTTTCCAATATCCCTGTAATTTCGGTGAACGTAAATGAACTAAATAGAAATAATGAATTGCATTATAACAACGAGTCAGACTCGTGATAAATATCCAATGCTAGATCTACTAAATATGAATATTATTAATTTCTTCTAAATTGAAATAAAATTGAATTCTTCTGTCATAAAAGTCTAGAAACGGAAGTAAATAAAGACATTGCAAAAGTAAAAAATTGTCTGGTCCTATTAAGGACAGTATTATGGAAATATGAGTGCTAATCAACGCAGCGTGAAAGAAGTCGTAGTGCAAGGGGTTAAAACTAGATCTAAATTAAAATTAAACGATGTCAGAAATGTGTAAATAAATGATACGTGCTATCATTTATCTACGATACAGCTCGTGGTTCCTTTTTTCGTTTCGTTTTCATTTCAAAATCGCCTCTAAAAACGAGCCTAGCATTAATCTCTCGTTGCAATAATTTTGTTCTGCTGTGTTGCTGATACATCACACGGTACGTCGCAGGGTCCGATCGGTTCGGATAATCGAGGCTGCACTATAATATCGCTTTTTTTGCGAAACAACTTCTATTTTCCGGCGAGCGTTCCCAATGATTTACCGGCCGCGAGTTATGGGCGTCGGAGGCGCGATGATATAAAGGTGAGTGGTACCCTTTGAAAACTTTGTGATCCATCTTTGCTCGTTGATACACACACGGTGTGTGACAGATTATGGCAGCGATACGGCGCGCGACGGCCTGTTATAAGCGTCGCGGGCGCAGAATTATTGCGTTCTGAGATTCGCGTAATACGTCGAAATTTATGATCCGCTGATATATATTTGCCTGCACGTCGCCACGGCCTTGGTTATTGACTCGGGGGCAGCATCAATCGTCAGACCGAGCTTTCAATTATGGAATATTTACCAGCGTATATTATTGGTTGTCACGGAAAGAAGGGAGGAAGGGTACCCACACTCGGCCGGATATATGCAATTTTTCCGTTCCCTGGCTCGGCGTACATTTTTCAACGGTAATTTATAACTTTATAACATAGTCGAAGTATGAATGATTAATGGGCTACTTGGGGGAGCGGTGTAAACTGTGCGAGGCTGCTCGATGGTTCTGTTCCTTTGTGGCGAGAAATCTGGGGGGGTTTACTTGATAATCTCGGACACCTTTCTATTTATTTATTATTCTTCCCTGAATGAATAATTGCGCCGTTATATGCTAGGATAATCTTAGCGACAAATGTCAATTGCGAGGGAAACGTCTGTGGATATTTGAAAGTTGAATATTTTTTAATGGAATTATTTTACGTCAATTACATAATTTTTTAAGGCATACAATGAATTTTTAATTACACTCAGTTATATTATTTAATCTTTAGAATATCACTTAAAGGAATGAGCTGTAATGTATAAAATGTAGCAAAAGTTGTACCATAACTGGAAAGAATAAAAAACAAATTTGTAATACATTTTTTCGGGGTTTCCTTTTTCAAGGAAATCGACTTTAAAGTTTTGTTCATCTTTTCAAAGGATTTACTTATCGCCTATTCTTCTGCCGACTAAAATATAACAACGAAATTCACGAGGTACGTATGTATAAGAACGAAGGTGGAATATAATTTTTGCATTCAACTGTACAGTATCAGAGACGAACATTATCCTCAGCTATTCTGCATTTTTCTGTACAAATAAATGAGACGGAACGTGCCTACTTAAGAATTCATTGGAAGTATGCTGCTTCAGTTGATTATGCTGATCAGATTCAAAGTTTTCATGTCTGTGCCGTGGAAGCGAATAAAAGAGCACTCATCAGCCGGATGGAATCGAAGCGGAATCATAAAATTTCTTCAGAATTTGTTTCCGCGTGTTGTTTTCCGCTATTGTGTAAACGTTGTTCGTTTATCTTCCAGCGAGCTTATGCGAAAAACTGCGACTGAAATAAAGTTTTGCGGGTTTGCGGAAAGTTTGGGAACGGGTTGGGGAGGAGACAAAGGCCGCAAACAACACGGGAACGCACAGTTTCGTTGAAGCACAGATGTTCCTCGTTTACACAACGTTCGATTTCCGGATTATTATCAGCGGCGAGAAAGTTTGCGCGCGCATAATTTGCATTTCGATAAATTTGCCGCAATCCTATTCTGTCAAAGCCACAACCGCTCCTACCCACTTATCTCTCTGCGTTAAATAGAGTTTATACTCTCTGGCTTGCTTCTGTGCACAAATCCTAGTAGTTATCAAATGCCAATGATAAATGTTCGTCGTACGGATATTAGGAACTAAATATACTTTAATTAGCCACGAAAATGCTGACAATAAATGGAACCTCGCGAATACGATGTAAAACGTACGGCGAATATACATTATAAAGTTCTTGTTACGTGTAACTTTTAATGCAACGCCCGTACAAGTGATATCAATTTCTAGTTTGCAATTTAAAAGGCATGTCAAGCAGTTAATTAAGCAACCGAACAAAAACCAGTTATTTTCGAAAAAAAGAATATACAGTAGCTGTCGCGAATTTAAGACGATGAATGTTAATTTTAATTGTACGCATGTTCTGTAACTGTTACTTATTTATTTCGTTTGTTTTACTTCCAGATCTACAGTTGCACATTTTACTTATTCAATTTTAAAGATAGGGCTTGCAAAATTTGAGCAAGACACAGTTTCTCTTACGGTTCTAGGCTCTCCTGACTTCGGAGAAGGACGAACGATAGTTAATTAACTAGCGTGTAAAATATACGTGTTCATGTGTTATTTTAGTATACAAAAATATTAAATAGTCTAATCAATTCCTATGTAAGACGGATCATTTATTTTTATTATTTGCCAGCCTTTACTTTAATTTCTGAATATCGACGATAGAAATGTAGAATTGAATAACGATGGAAGCGGGTCTGATAAATCGCGAGTCTGACGCGACGCTGCAGGGCAACGGGTAATTTTTTGTCTGCTAATGCAGTTTTTGAGAAAATTGCACAACGCGTTTAGCGTAAGTATCCCCAGGCTCGCGCGGGCAAGAGGTTAAAGAGGAAATGTATCAGGCCAGGTAAAAAAGGGAAACAGGAAATAAAGTTACACGATCTGGACAGGATCGTATCTTTAGCAATAAAGCTCTCTCTATTGGAAACAGATTACCGAGGGAAAAATTGAAGATGGATTGGATGTGGAGGCGTTGAAAGGGGAAGAAGAATAGAACCATCGCCGCATTCATTTGAACTGGCGCAGTGCTTCCCGCGAGAGACGGACAGACAGAAGAAAAGCGTCGGAGAGGGTGAGCAGGAGAAAGAGAAAGAAAGAGTCCTGAATTCGACGCACGGTTCGCCGTCTATCAGTGACAAAGGATTCCCAGAAGATACCTGCACGTCTTATTCGGGAAATTTACTCGCGAAAAGTATGTCAAGCTCGAGGAGCTCCTCGTCCTTACCCGGCCATTGTGTTTCTACTCTATACCACTTGATGCGACGCCGCGGCGCGTCGTCTAGACGGCAAAAACACCTGGAAAATGATAGAACTAAGGAGCTGTAAGTACGTAATAGACAGGGAAACCGGGAAAAGGACACCTCCGACCATTTGTCTTGCAAACAACTGCTTCCGCCACACGGAGGTCAAGCGTGCGTACAATAATTTACGTTAATCGCGACGATCTCAGGTGGTGTGATCAAGAAGAAACGGGTCTCCGTCTGTGGACATGAAGTTTAATCGTTTTGCGAGTCACTTTTCGGTGCCCTTGCGTTGTAGTACCTGCCAATTTTCATCGAGATCTGAATGTGCTCCCAACGTATGTGGCGAGCAATTTAATAAAAGTGTGATTGTACGCTTCCATTATAATAACATTCTACAACCTCGGTTTGGCGAATAATGATACAAGTAAATTATTGACCTTCGAAAATCAAGGTTAAAAATTTTCTCCATTGCATCGTATTCAACTACATCGTCGCGATCAATTTATATTAATTTCCGCATTATATTATTAATTTGAAGTTCAATTTTTCGGGAGAAGAGAAGATTCAAAGAGCAGAAATGTCGATTTTTAGTGTCTTTGCGATATAGCCTTACAATTTGACGACAAACTTGACATTCATACTTTGCCTCTTTCAACTCTATTTTCCAATAGCATAGCTGCATGACTAAATGCATGCGAAATTACTTGTAGAGCCCATTAACATATTCATTCATTATCTAGCGGTTAATTTATTACTGTCGTTAATCACGACAGGCCATTAAAATTCAATTGCATGATTCGCCTATATAGGAGTTATTAACGATCGCGAATGTGACAATGAAATTTGCAATATCGAATTGTTGCCATTTTATATCGCTCTGTTTCGCTAGAAACAAAACGCGTTTCGCTTTCTGGAATGTGTAAGAATACGGATTATATCGCAGAGAACGGTGGGTATTTGCAAATAACTGGATATTTTCTACAGAAAACCGCGCCATGCTGGACAATTTTTCCAGAGCGAACGTCTCAGTGTGCTCCGGTCCATACACTTCCTCTGCTCGCTGCATCTTATGCAGACGGTCGCAAAAAATATGCAAACCTGCAGGAACGATCGTAACTTTACGATCCTGGAAAATGACGACAAGTTGATGGCTCGGAAGTTAAAATGTCCGTTTTTACACTAAGCGTTAAACATTCCGAGGGCTGTAATTCATTGCTACATACATAATGTTAATACGATAAGAATACATTTGCCAACCATAAACGTTTCTCAGCACGGAGCTACTATTTTCACCGTAGACATACTGAAAACATGACGCTGAATGTGTCGGTCATTGTTTTCAATCGCGTGTATGATTATAATGGTACATTAATCTAGCCGTACACTTCATAATTTCACAATAGTTAATTGCTTTTACGTTATTCAATGTTTTCTGATGTTTTCTTTATTCAGATCAACTTTCATTTGATCACAACATGTGAAAATTCTAAGGATGCAAGTAGAGTACTAATCGTTGACCAATAATAAAAATTAATACTTATAATAATAAAATTAATATTTCTAATAATTTTTAATATTTTTTGATATCACTGTTGTTTCATTCAGCAGAAAATATGCACGAGTATACATTACGCGTAATTCAACGTAAATATTTGCGGCACGCTGGTACCTGCATGACTCTCATTTTCTCGTTCTGTTAAAAACACCGACAGCTCCGCGATTTGTTTGTTATAATTTGAGCACAGTCGCCGGCGCATTGTTTCGCTCGATGACTGTGAAACACAGAACGAAGCATAAAATGTTACGCTTGTATAAATTGCAAAGCCACGGGGAAAACAGTGGATTCGGTAGCAGATCAAACAGACAAGAAAGTTATGTCGTGAATGCGAAGGGAGGTGCGCCGATGGTGGGTAGAGAATGGTATAAAGGAGCTGCCGCGGAAAAGAAGTCGAATAATACCGGTGAATAGACGAGAATGCGGCAAAGGCTGAAGGAAGGAAAATTACAGAGTGAACTTGGGAGGAGATAAGAAATTATTTGAAAGATACCCAAAAGATGAGGGCTAAAGTGGGAACGGAGTAAAAGTAGTGCCGGACCAGATACGTTGTACCAGAATGGTATTAAAAGAAAGTAGGGCCGCGAGTGGAGGAAAAATAAAGTCGAGAAATGAGAACACCGCTCGGACAGCTTCCTATTGGTCAGCGAACAAAGCGCAACTAGGAAAAGGAGAAAGGATAATCTAACAGAGGAACTTTTGGAACGAATAGTTCCGAAGAAATGGCAAGTGCAAGGGAGATCAATTTGATGCAGAATAGAACGTTGAAAGATAACGAGAACAAATCTGAGAGGCACTTGTATCGTGACTATATTATTCCATCCAATGTCGGCAGAAAAATATTTATCACTTGCCTTATCAATTTTGTTGTACGAATATTGACATTCGTGAAAAATGTGTGTGCTGTTTCAAATACACCCGTGGCCGCAGTGATATAAGGTGATTTATAAATGCTAGTGGACAGGATCGAGTATGTATTAAAATGAAACGACGAGAACGATTTTCTTGCTGAAACTGTGCTGAATTGCACAAACTGTGTCTAAATATGCGAAAATTCTGAAAGGCAAAGTAAATATAATACGACAATAGCTGACCGTAGCATTAAATTATTATTGAAAGATAATAATCATTATTTGATGAAAAATTGGGTTCGGATGCTTTCGCTTTAAAAGTTCTAAGCGATAACCTATGTTCGATTCGAAGAGAAGATAACGTGAACGCGAACAGAAAACGTACTTACCAGGTGTGATATTCGGGAACGGTTGTCCGGGCAACGAAGGCGGATGTTCGTCTTCCGGAGATCGTTCCGAGGCGTAACCTTGATCCTGCGGTTCCCCGCCGGCCAGTTTGCTCAATTTAAGATCGATGCACTTGCTAAGTTGTTGCCGATGCCTGACTAGTTCGCAATCGGGTTTATGCACAATTTGCATCAGCAAATCGCTGTCGGTGGCATCGGGGATGCTGGGCTGCGAGGACGAGGAATTGATATCGGGAGCCTTCCTGCTGTTTCTCGTGTCCTGCTTTCGTTTAGGCAGCGTGCCCACCAGGTCAAGATCCGAATTCCGATGACATCTGTCTTCCAGGGACGAACCGCGGTTGTATCTCCTCGAGGAATCGCTGGATACCGCGTCGGTGCTTCGGTTCCTTCTCACGGAGTCGAAATTTCCGTGGCGACATCTCACTAGATCAAGGTCGCTCTGCTGATACCTACCGGAAAATAGATCACACGTGCAATTTCAACCAAACAGAACAGACGACCGGATACAATCTTTGACAAACTGTATTTTCGTCATTAGCACGTCAAGTATCGAAAACCAATCCCCAAAGTTTCCACAATATCATAGTAATTTAATTAATGAAGCTGAAACTAAAATCATACTTCAATTATTGCTCAATCTGAACGTCCTAATTATGTAATATAATATTATAATATAATATAAAAGATAGTAATATAATATAAGACTCCGGCACTCAATATAGGAGTGAGATAAACAATTTTAGTGATACAACTCATCATATGTGTATTAAGAAAATATATACAATTATGTTAAGAAAATCTTACAAAAAACAGGAATCTGTTCGCTTTTTTATAAGTTAAGAAAAAAGAAAATTTAATATCGATTGGGGAAGGATTCTATAATCCTTAAATATTGTGCAAAATTTGTTGGCAACCTCTTTTGTGTTATAAAATTCATAATAATAAGAACTATATCGTCTTTATGTTTGTTATGGAAAAGTTGTTATAGAAAATATTTCGGACGAGATTAATCTTTCTATTGAACTTAATATCGACAATTAATAATGAAAACTGACAAAAAGGAAATAAGAATTTAATTGTTACATTTGTAACCATGTTTTAAAATAAACCCAAGTCATGCTATTCGTTAAATGGGATAATGAAAATATACTTAAATCGCATAACTTTTTTGTAATAAATTCGGTAAATATTTTTAACGGCGTTAGTTAATAAAAGTGACCGTGAACCTACCTCCAAGGATCGTTTTCATCTATGGAATCTTGCGATCGATGTTTCACAAGGTCTAACGCTCCAGTTGGCCCTCCATCTGAGAAGTGAACGCCCAACGACCGTTTCTTGTGTGGCAACGTTCCACCAAGATTCCCGGCGATAGTATCGGTCATTATATTATTGTTCTCTTTCGAATCGTCATCTAGCACGTCCTTGTCGTCCAGATGATTGGGCAATGAGCCACAGAATTTATATCTACACAAAATATTGCTTTCCGTGAATACGCGATAACAACTGCAGATACCATGATATAACGTAGAACGATGGATCATAGATTCTGTTACCGTACCACAAAATAACTTTGCGAATGTTCGTGCAAATTCATGTTTTGAGAGGTGGTCGTTGAAAACAGCAATCGTTGAAAAATTCGTAATTTCAAAACAGAAGAATATATTTTAGTATTTGAGAAATGTTAATTTGCTACAATTAACTCTCTTGATATTCTCGTGCATCTACAACTCTGAAGAATAATTGTCTTAATTTCTACTTTTACCACCAAGTGTATGTTTAAATTACGAGAGAGAACATTTTGTATTCATTGCAGTAACTAGAATGTAGATCTTTTGCGTTCATAGTTCCTCCCCTGGTTAATATGCAACGAAACAGAAACTTCTACCATAATTAGCACAATTATTTTTAGCTAATAGAACTGCTAATTAGAAGTCACAAGTTTTCACATATTTCTAAATTCCAATTATTGAACACTTTTCTTGTCGAATACATTATTAAAATGTTTTTCTTTTTGTAAGATTTCAAGCGTTCTATATGCTGATCAGCAATCATTTATTTGTGGATTCTCTAACAAAATTGGAAGAACAACGCGGGATGAGAATTTTCCGACGTGAAATCACAGTTTACTTAATGCTATAAAAGAAGATGTGTTTTTTTACATCAATACGCAGAATTATTGGAAAGGTTGAAAAGAGAATCATATTCTCGAATATGTCGTAAATTTTACGATCGCATTAAAAAAGATGTTACATTTTGATAGCCTATGGTTATACTAGCAAGAAGAACGTGGTCATATTTATTCTTAAAAAGAGATACGTGCTCTGTTCCATTGTTGTATACTTTTCTCCATGACGCACCCAAATTAACAAATTATTGGCAGCTCAGTTAGATCACGTTCATTTTTCAAATTGTTCTTTCGCATGTTATTAAGTTCCATAAACTGTGTTATTATTAATATCCATAAACTCTATTTGAACGTAGATTATAAAAAAGTATGAAACAGGTTTTCTTAAATATTTTGTTCTGTTTTATAAGAAAGTAAATGTTGTACAGTTTCTCCCTCGAAGAAGGCAGCATTATACTGAAAACACCAAGTACAAAGTGTGCACTGAGAAACAATTTTCTAATTTATGTTACTGTTGACTTTACGCCGCTGGCAAACGAGCCACGAAGATGCTGCAAGAAAATGTATCGTCTATGTTTACATAATTTACACGGTTCACTGTCTCCATGTTTTTCTGATTCAGGTGAACGTATATAAACGAGAGGATACTTTGTAGAATAGCATAGTGGGGCTTACGATGCGATTTATGTAAGAACTAGCTTCTACCTGATTTATTATTATGTTCGCGAAACGATGATCTTCCAAAGAAATAGAATTCGCGATTTTCATTGAACATATCTCAAGTAGAATAATAAGAACATAGGTATTTTCTTTCACGGTTCTCATCGTGAAGAAAATATTTATTAAATAAAAATAATAGTAGTACAACGTAATCTCTCAAAAGTCTAATTAAAAATAAAGATAGAGAATAAAAAATAATACATACGTACTAATTTTATTTTCTTATTTGTCTGCAGTTTACTTTCTTTTCATTTTATTTGCACCACTTTAAAATTGTTTATGTACTATCAATTAATCCAATTTCAACGATCTAGAAGCAAAACGAGCGCAAGAGCATAAGAAGCAGAAGCTAATTGTAGAACTTTCGATCGTAACCGTAGTATAAAACATACTAATGTGCTGAAAGTGTTTGCGCATCCTTTTCAAAGATTTCTAATTAGAGCCTGCGTTGTAGATGATGATTCAGGAATCGGTGATTAATTACGGACAAAATTTTCATAATGGAACAGCTTTAGAATCCCCTGCTTCGCTTCGCGCTACCCGTTGCGTTTAAATGTAACGCGATCCGTCAGAGGTGATGCGTGGTTTACTGCAAATTATGTCGAAATCGTTCGCACCGTTTGCACGTGACATTATATTAGCAAGATTACGTTCACTGTCGGCAGCGGCAGCAGCCAGCACGTTCAACACTCACGGAAATGAATTGTACGCGGGTCATTCTACCGTCGATTTTACGAACGAATTGTGACAAAATGATCGGTTAATTGAACTTTTTCGAAAACCGCAGGAATCTCGTCGCGCTGTACCTCGATTCCATACGAGACACTGTAATGTATTATTACACTGCGAATTTTATAGATTTTACGATGAACATTTATAAATTCCACAATTTTGTTTTACGGCGTAGGCGTTTAATGAAATTGTAATTAAAGAAAAAAGAATTTTTAGTTTGCATAAAAATCTATTGTATAGAATCATTTGTTACTTTTTTATTTACGACATTATATTATTGTTACTATAATTTGTATGATATAACGGTGGGAATAATAACTTTTACATTTTTTGTGATATTTTTAGTCTACAATTATACACACCACTGTATGTACATATATTGTTCAAAGCTACCAAGTTGCTAATTTTGGCCACTTCAAATACTTCGACGTAATCTTCGGTATATTTTTTGTTTAATAACCGATTCTGAATCTTCTTTAGATTATTTCTATATATTCTCCGATGTTTAAATATTTTCGCTTTTTCGATGATATTTTCATTCAGAATATTTAATAGTTTTGCTCAATGTCTGAGATAAATATAATTTTCAATTTCGAATGTAATTTTACATTTCGGAGCCAAGTGCTTATAAATATAATTACCGAAAGTGAGTGGTCAGCTTAATGAATAGATGAATCAAAGAAAGGAAAACGGCTCTCGGCGTGTTAATCTGTGTTCGTTTAAACGTAGTAACGTGCCATAATGAATGTAAGCTCGGCGATTCTATGCCGGCAATATTAGTCGACAGATGAAATTACATGGTTAAATGAGCAGTTTCAGCGAGTATAACAACAGCACTTACGCAAATGAAATCAAAATGCGGGCGCATTTTAACGTTTTTCTCTCCTTCTTCAACGAGCTACCCTTCCCATTCGGTTTCCTTCTCGCCACGCCGCCGGTATCCGTTTTCGTGCAAACGAGGATTTAATGGTAAACGACCTAGTTCCGCGACTGACCGATCTTAAAGGAACTTTAAATTATCTTGCGACCAACTTGTTATACCAGGTTATGTCACGCCACTCCTGGTCGTTTGAGCAACACCGAGCACTGCCATGCAATAAGGAATGTTCAACGTTCTACAACAAATTTTCAATCCCAATTTTAAATAGTCTCTAGTTCAATGTTCCGAACGTGTATTACTATAACGTGATATTGCTGCAAATTCATTTCAACTAAATTATAGATTATAAAATCTGGAATAATCAAAATTGGCAAAATGATGGATTCCAGATTCTTTTGTTATTAATTATTGAGATCGTAGAGGTGTTTTAACGAATAACCATCGGATGCATTTCTGTATTCAGGATTATATTGCAATGAAAATTGTATAATATCTTAATGACGTCTTTATAACAGATTCTTTCAATAATTATCAATTCATTACAATTATTAGGAAACAAAAAGTAGTCAATTTTTATTTTTAATAAAAGTCCATAGTTTTTTACTTTTACAGCTTTATCATTATAGTGATAATTATCCGAATGAATATCATAGTAGTTTATACGATTGTTGAATGATGAGCAAAACAAGTAAGGTATAATGAAAAATCGACTTTCAAAATTAGTCATATCATTGTTTCTATTTTAGTAGAGAAACAGGAGATAAAATTGTACGATAAATGTAAATATATTTACAAGGCGATTCATTGATGTAATAAAGTCATTGCTCGTTCAACCGAGGAAAATATTTTGTATCGAATAAATATCACTTCATCGAAGTTGTTAATTTGGACTAAATTACTGTCGGTTCAGTCAAGTGTAATGATCGTCACTTAATTAATATTTACCTCATCGATTTAATGAATTTTATTGCAACCTTATTGTTATACGCGTGTGTATTGCTGCAGGTTCCAATTATATTTATTCTCTTCAAAAGCTCGGATCAATTTAATTGAAATTAATTTGAAATTGATATCAATAATTACGTGGCAATTGAGCCTTCATTGTTTTAATTATTTCACTATAACAATTTATATAAAGTCGGCTGAATTTTGTTCAATTAGAAGCAAACGAATCTTTCATTTAACTGTTTCGTACGGAAGTCATTTAAATGGCTGTGAATTTACGTAAACAGAAACTTATTTCATTATTCTATACCCAAAACAATGATCCTAATAAGAGCCACTGTTTTGCGATTTTTTTATTCTTCTTTCCGCAGGACTGTTATCTAACAATATTTCCGATGCCATGAGTGTGCTTTGCAGCCAGATTGTATTACGTAGAAGAATTTCACGCTCAGGTCAAAAGGGGGATTTTATTCGTGTGAAAGTACTGCAGCGTTCGCTTCGCTCAATTATCTTAACTGTCTCATCTTCCTGGCGGAATTTAATTACAACGCGTTTCCGGTTCAGCGTTTTAACTCTAACGCACTTTGTAACTTAATCAAAACAATCCAGCGTATACTGTTTTTATTTCTTAGGAAATAAATTACGAACTTATGGGTTCATTGTAGTTATGGCAGCGGTCCGTGTTTTATTTAATAATTAGTATTTTCTATGGAAAACATCAAGTTTTGCGTAAAGTTCCATTCTACGTGTACGTTTAAATAGGCCGGCACGGTTCGACGGCGCAATGTTACACGATCACAGCGATTCTAATTAGTATTCGGACAATGTTTGGTTTACGCTCGGTAGTGCAGCGGGCATTTAACTCGCTTGTCAAGTCTGCATCGATTATGTTAAGATTAAAATGCTGATCCGATCAACAGAATGAAAGTTAATCGAACGGGATCGAGTTTATTTCAAGAATTAGGAATGCAGAATTTGCATTCGGATTAGCAAACGAAACGTTAATAAATTTGGTGATCATTTTTTTGAATGAAGATTAATGCATAAACTAAATTTTTTAATATTTGAGTACCTTCCAAAACACAGTAAGTCTTTCAAAATTGGACAAAATGTGTCTTTTAAAATGTCAGGCATATTAGTTTACTAGACAAGTAGTAACAATTTTTTACAAAAGAACACAATTGGTTGGAGTGGCAAGGAAAATAAGGTTGATATTTTTTATCGGAACCTAAAACATCAAAATCAAAGAAGATAATTATGAGCTAAAAATATTAAAAGATGTTAAAAGATTTGTATTATCATTAATTATTTGTACCTCATAACAAAGTTCATCAATAATATTTCAACATTCATCCTTGGTTTTAATAAAAAAGTTGAAACAACTTCTGATTCTTGTCATTTCAACAAATTGGAATTGGTCATGACATTTAAAGAAAATTCAAGTCATTTCGCATAATTCTAAAATGTCATTCCATTTTATGAAGTGTCTGAATATTTAGTCGATGCTGAAAGATAAAATGCAGAAGGATAAGAGACCGGAGCGAATCGTAGCATTACCTTTCTTTCTGCGCGCTCGAACAGGGAACCAGAATCTTGCCCATGCTGTTTAGTTTGCCTTTGGGCTCGCACAGGTTGCCGGAGGATTGGGTCCTGCGGCCAGTAAGGCCCTTCCCGTTATGACGGCTCAAATTCGAGCCCATGGTCGCCTGTTCGTCCTCGACTTGATTCTCGTTCGTCCCGTTCCCTTGATTCCCGTCGTTCACGGCATTTCCTGGCCTGTTCTCCTTGTTCGGCCAGTCGAAATACTTGTTGATGTCCTTGGCATTGACCTTGCAGGATATCGGCGGCGGAGGCGGAGCTGGACGGGTCCGTTTACCGGTGGGCACTGCTTGCAGCTGTTGATGGTAACCTCTGCGCCGATTACCCGGCGATTCGCTGCTCAACGAAAGTGTCTGCGCTTTCCAGCTATCCTGACCTCCGCTCGTAGGTGGCACTGTTACGACTTCCTCACCTGTAACAATCGAATTTTGCTTTACAGTCTCTGCCCCCGTGAAACGTTCAAAGTCTGCAGGAAACGAGGAACTGTATTCGTACCGAACTAGTTAACGTCTCCATAAATCTCGTTAACCCAAGCGCACCCATAAACGAACTGGTATGCTCATTTCATAGTAAACCTACCGAAACCTAACAGTGACTAAAATGTGAAATTTTGTAAGAATAACAAAACCGAATTAACTTAAACTTTTTGTTATTTTCTACTATAATGTAAACTTGGACAATGTAATTTATGCCATCGTTTCTTAAGCAAGAGTCTTTAATTATTTCGGCAATTTGAAAATAAAAATGTGAGACCGGTCATTTTGATCGGCTCGGTAGTCTTTGTGTTAAACTAGTCACGAAAATGTAACCGAACTGCGGATTTGATGAATTTCTAAGGAAAATGAGTGAATAAAATTTCGAATGTCTTGGAGAAATTGTTAAAGAAACATATAAATTGCTATGTATTACCGCGTACTATGCAAGCGCGTTTTGAAAACATGAAACGAAACGAATCGCGGATTTACCGCAAGCAGACGCGACTCAAAACAATCAGATTCCTTGTTCCGTTCGAATGTTTTAAAGCTTCGTTGCACGGAATGCAGCATTTAGAGCGTATAACGCTAACGTTATGTTTATCGGGTCCGATTCACAGGCGCCGCACTGTATTACGGCGTGATACTAATATCCCCGGCACACGAACCACGTTGCATAACTGTATTATTAATGAGAGACGCACGCACGTGCACACACGCGTCAGCACGCATTCATCGAACGGAGCTGAATTGAAAGCGGCTCGTGTTGCTGCCGCTTGTTGCGTCTGCAGACGGCAACGTTTTCTTCTAATCCGTGAACGGAATCAGCTGGATACCGGGAACAATAACCCAAGTTTAATTTGCTAGGTTTCTGTTAACTCATTCGTTGAAATATTGAAAAACAAATTGGAAAATATTGGAAAATTATAAATCGATTTTTTCATGTGACTAAGGATATTAGTATCCGCTACTTTTATGTTTTCATACTTTCTAATAATATTGTATTATTAAAGAATTGATTCCCTTTCTGATAATTGAATTGTTAATCCTTTCGTCTTCAATTTTATTTATTCTATCGTAAACTTAAAGGATAGATATAACAAGGACAAATATAATTTATTAGATAATGTATTTTAACAAAACACGTTTATCAATATTAGAACAGATTAAACAACAATAAGTATAACGTTTATAATTAATTACGTAATGACATGTATAAGAAGTGAGAATCACTCGATTTTTACCTTTACGTTATTTTATTATTTTTATCGTAGTCTCAGATTTCGTGTACTTCGAGTCACAATCGATTAATTGTTATTTTTATAAAAGAGTTTCTTAGATTTGTATATTCGCATTATGCATATGACGTTAATTGTGTCGGTTCGCGAAATATGCGAATTGCGCCTCGAATGACAGAATAAATTAGCGGAGAAAGGAAAGCTAGGCGTTTCACAGAGCATTCATTAATGAAGGATTCACAGTGTATTTGTGTTTTCAGAGTGCCAACAGGAACATCGACGAGACCTTTGTGTTTCGTTCTTGAAAATGGAACACAATCAGCTCGTCAGAAAGTATATCGCGTAATTAAGACTGCAAATTAGAAATTTGATTGTGTTGGTTGCTCGTTCTACGGGCTTAATCTTACATCAAGGAAAAAAAGGTAACGTCGTTCGCACGGTTGTACTTCATTCTGTATCAGAAATTAGGTGAACCCACTTCGTTTTTATTATACCTTAATTAATATAGTACAGTTACTAATTATTCAGTCGATGAACTTTGCACGCAACCTGTGGTCAATTCTGTCGTGTGATACAGAATTTTAATTAGCCTCGGCCGATATCAACTGATTGAGAAGAAGAGTCCAGTCGATGTTAAATAATTTAAACATTGTACCTCGTTTAGGATCGTTTAGAATAGTTTTTCACCATTAAGAATATTGTCTGTATATGTATATAACTGATACGTAGAAGAATTCTGTAGATTCTTCCAATTAGAACGGTACACTTCTTAATAGCATTACGAACTTTGAACTGTCCTTAACAACTTTTCAGAGAAAGCAAGTCACTGCCATTAACGCGCTAATTTTCCCTAATGTGATAAATGATAAGTTAAATGGCTGTCATTAAGACTCAAATGTCTACAAGATTAGTAAATGGATTGGGAAATGGATTGTTGGCACAGACATTTTATATTTCAACATGAGACAAAGACATTCTCCCTTAAGAGTATTTGAACACTTCGCTCACAGTATAAATAATTCTTCGAGACTTTATCTGATCAAACGCAATTATTGCGTGTAATCGTAGAGAAACGTAAAGCAACACACGATCATGATATAATCACTGCACAATCCTCTTTATTTTCTCCCTGTTTTTTTTTTTGTGAACCGAGGGTTCCGTAAGTTGTAAATGATGAAATATATTTGTGCGTTGGTGTGCACGCGAGAAGAAAAATAGATCTCAAACCTCGAACCACCGTTGCATCGGTAATTGCGTCTTATTAGTGCATGACTTATTTATGACACGCGAGAAATCATTATCAACCAGACATACGCGGAACATGTTCCGTACCATGGGTGAATCCAACGAAAGTCGAATAGAACTACCTGTCACGGATTTTAATTTTCTAAGAATTCATTATTGACAGATGCGAGAAATTTCATTCGACACCTCGTTATTCTATTGCAGATCCGTTCTGCATTTATTGTTCTTACAAATTCATGAAGCACAGGTAAATATTTAGGTTAACACACATGGATTTCTGCTTTACTGTTCACATAAGCATACAGGTATACACAAAAAATTGTACCCTTATCCCAGATTACAGCATTTTAAATAATTATTTAAAACAAAGAAAATTTGAACGTTTCTTTAGCGATTGTATTCATTTGTTTCACTTTTAATTGCACGCATTAAAGTTTTATAATGTACGGTTGCTACAGATCTTCCGTCTCGTAATGCAATCGTTTAAGTTGTTATACTTTTATCAATGATTAATCCACGTTGTAAATTCTTTCTTCCAATCTAAGGATTCCGCAAACTGTGCTTATTATACATCCGCAGCCAGTATTCTTTGCTGTAGTTGTAAAACCGAGACGCTTATACAAACAAAAGTGATTACAGTTTCCAAGAAAGTCAGATTAAACTCGCAAGTATCAGATAAGATGGCCGCTTGCAACGTCAGTTCTTGTAATTTCTTTATTGAATCAAATCCAATGGTACGCGCGTAATGTAAGATAACCAGTGTCGTATAATTTATTTCAGAGTAACCAAATCTGATCAAACACTTATTGTATCGTAAATGTATCGTAATTATTATGTAATTCATTCTATCGTACTGAAGATGTGTCGCAACTAGTCTCTCCAGACACTTACACAGAGACAGCTTCGCCCCTGGTGCCATGTGTATAGTCAGCGTCGAAAAATCGCACGTAATCGAGACGAATTAATGCGAACGATCGATCATGCAACGGATTTCGCAACACATGTCGGTGTTACCGGCGTCGGCGATTATAACACATTCGCGGTCTCGTGAATCCGTTATTAAATTGTAGCTAATTTCCTAAGCCCCTTGTTGCTGGTCGGTAACCGTGTGCGATTCGTTTGCGGAGATAGTTAAATAGATCGTGACGCATTATATTTTTTACGTCAGTACGCACCTAACTGCGAAACGTTACGGTTTGAAAATCTTCCATTCCATTGCGGTTAAAGGAAAACCTGTTGTACACACAATGGCTCAATTGATGCTAATTAGTAACCTAGCGTGCAAATGGTAAAAATAGATTTAAAAGGAGTTATTGTTATAATACATGTAGTTTCTGTTATGTTTATTTTTTATATTTATCGAATGCAAAATAGTCAAAAGGGAACAAAACGTATAAATCATAATTACGAATGAAACTAGATTTAATGAACTGTCTTATGTTTTGCTAGTTGACACGATGCATCAAATAATAATATATTAGAAAAAGATTACAATTATAGTTTAATATAATTGTAATGTTAGGTTATCCATAGTTTACTTAGCACACGTTACCAACAAGTTGATTAAAATCCATGAAATGTGCATATTTTAATTTTCTTAAATAATCAATATAAAAATAGCCAAAATCAATTTTTAGTAATCAAAATAAGAATCCTTTGTCTGAATTAATTCAATAGTTCCATCAAAGTCTATTCTTTCTCCTAATGATTTTAATAAGTTGTAACTAATAATAAGACGTAATTGTATTTGATCTATTCATTGCTGTAATAAATATAAGACTAGAATCCTTAATCTGATTATACCCCAACGTTGCTTCACAGTTAGCAATTGAATAAGGAAAATAAGTTTCACCTTAAAGTGAAACACAGTTGCTATCGTATCGTTGCCGAAGAAGTCTAAGCCGTTCTTTTCACCCCGCAACCCCATTATTTGTACCTTTTTCCCAAAGGAGGTCCTTATCTGTTGCCACGGCGAGCACGGATGAATCTAGATGTCGTAAAGTTAACAGACGAACTAAATCCGGTGCTTATCGATTGAATCTGATCCGGGTGTATCTATCCTTTGCGCCCTTGCCAGCTCGAATCTAGCTAATCGGGAACAAATGGATCGCGAATCTACCGCTCGATCATGTGCAAACGGTTGTCCAGATACTTCAGAGATATGTCGAATGCATGTTCTACCCACATTGATAGATCGATTGATAATCCTATTATTATGACCAAGGAGGATGGAGATCGCAGCTATAGTCATTAAGGGGAATCGATCGAACTTAGTGCTTTCAAGGAATTTCTAGATAGCTCGTCCGCAAATAGTCAGGGAGCATAGTTAAAAAGGTTGGTCCAGAAATGATTTAGGATACGGTGCTTACATTCTAAAAATATTCTCACGATTTAGAACGGTGAAAGGAATCTGGGCCACCGTCAAACATTATTGGCATCTTAAAAGAAGGACGGATGGATGATCTGAAATTTATTACTTCGAACGGCGCAGTCCTTCTAAATCTTGCAACCGGCGCATCAGCAAGTAACTTAGCGATTGTATCTTCTTGGCAAATTAATGTAACTGTGCTGCAAAAACATACAAATAAATCTACGGAGTTTTGGAAAATGAAGCGAGGAATGAGGTAATGAAATAATGAATAATAAGATTAGGTGTTTGTTTCTGAGAAAACCGGAAGAATTATGCAAAAATTAGTGTGCAATAAGTGACGTAGAGTTTCTTATATTTTTTATTTGATTTCTTTTTCATGTTATATTTATATACGCTATTTTAATATACCGTAAATGTTTTGATTTAGTGTGTCTTTCTTGGCACTGGTGTGGCAATTAGCGGTTCAAGTCACAACTGTTATTTCATTAAATAAATTACTTATATTGCATGTGGTTTTATAGCTTAGCAATCAAAGTGTTAATAAACTCTATATCATCAGTTCTTTATGGGTCGATTTGGCCCGTTATTACTGAAGGTGTAGTTTCCACATTTCTGCGAGCGTTAAGTGTTCGATAGCAGGGAAAGTAGCCGACACGAATGTTTCTAAGGAAAAAAATTTATAGCGCGAATGCAGATGGTCATCGAAGATCGTAAACCAATTCGCATTATGCGAAGCACGTGCTTCCCAATCAGGCGGGTCGCGGCGTATCCATTCGTGCTGAAACCATTTCAGGAAAATCCATTCGTATGCCAATTAAGCCGAGCTCGGCTTGCATTTATTATAGAAAGGTCAGAGGCAGTAGGCGCGATATCGCCTTGGATAATTAAACAAAGCTTAGTGAAATTTTCGACTTATCCCCGTGCATTATGCAAATGTTCGTCGAATGTCATAGTTAATATGGCATATTAATAATAATATTCACGCTATGCGATCAATTTCAATTCGTTGGGTCTTGGATATTGGAAGAGGGCCGATCTTCATTCTTCGCTGTTTTTTTAACGAAGTTTCCCGATTCTGTTTGAGCGAACATAATTGGGAGATTAGGGGAGCCTTAATTCTTTCACGTGATATTAAGTGTGAGCATTAAAAGTGTCTACTGTAATTTGTATTAATAGATTGATGTCGATTAAATTACTGTTAGTTTTTGTTGTAACAATTAAATAGTGAATCTTTATGCGAATTACAATTTTTATTGCCTTTGTTAAAATTAGAATAAGGAATAAGATTTTTTCATCTACAGCTTATATAATGTAAATATTATTTTCATGATACGAATAGATTCCTCGATTTGTAAAAAATTGAACACATTGTTCATCTACAATATCTAGCATCTACAATAATCTTTTTTAAATAGCACATTTTCTGACATTCAATATTTATAGGACTACGAACTAATAAATCTCTAAGGCCTTCAAAAATATGTTGATAGATATATGTTAAATTAAAAATATTTCAACAGGTATGTTTTCGATAATCGCTAAATGAAACTAATATTATATCAGTGAATAAATAAGTTTCTCCTCAACATTGTATATACAGTAGTCATGCAAATTCATAGTAGTATACGTCGGCAAGTTTCCTGTCAAAATCTACAGCAGTTTAAAGCTATCGGAAACCAAAATTTTCCTACGGATAAGTCAGCCAATATGCCCGATCGATCGTGTGGTTCATAATTTTCCGTCGGAACGCAATTTCTATTTACGACTGTGCGCACGCCACGGTGCAGCAATAAAGGAAATTGGGTGTCTTCAAAATTGTATACCTGATTTAGGCTCGCGCATGCCAACAGTGCAATATTCCCAGCTTTAAAATTATATGAAAATGGATGTAATAAAACGTGATTACAGCACGCGGACGAAATTGCTTTATGGTCGGAGCGATTCTACTCGGACTCTTGTGTATCCATTAGTACGCAATCTTCAAGATTCTTTCGAGGAAAGTCTTCCATTCCCAGGAAAAGCCGACGATTTTCAAAGGAAACGACTGGCGAGTCCCAGACTCTCCTTTTTTTTCTGTCTTACCTGGGCACAGGTTGTTCGGCGGTTGCAATATCGGCCACAAAGTCCCATCCTTAAAGTAAAGCCATTGAAATTGGCCTTCATTCGTCGACCCGGCGAATAAAACTCGTCGGTTCGGCGCGAGGCTGAATGAACTGTGTAATATCGATAACGGTGAAATGTGTGTTACGAACACAATTGATAAGACACGGCGTTGCGTTGTTTTAATCGTACATATCGCCGCGTCGCGCCGTGCCACATGGGCCTTCATGCACGAGTGTGGTTTCGTTCTAATGATATCAGCTCCATAATCTCGTCGAATTAATACACGATGTATGGAATTCTCGTTGCCCGGTCTCGATTTACGCGGTTACCGCGTCACCGGCGCATTTTATGAATCAACGACGAAACATAATTTTACAGACTGCAAATTGCAGTCTGTTTATATTTCAGCGTTGGTTTCATTCACACAGACTAAAAATCATTGATGCAAATGTACAAGGGAGAACATTGTATAAAACTGTAATTTCTTCTTCTTTCATTTTTGAAAGAAATTATCGTAAGAATTATCGTTGACTTGGTCGACGATGTTATATCTATTAATAGGAACGTGAGTATTCACGGTTTCCGAAAACAAGAATTTTTAAATATAACTCGCGACGACCTTCGAGAAAAAGTTCTATAGAGAACATACCGTGTGCCGCAATGTACTAAACAGAATTAGTCAGGTTAAACTGACCCCAGGTCGCGAATTCGCAGCTTTGAAAGTTGCTTCGTCGCGAATGACAATTTTTCAAGTTTCCCGTGTTCCCGAAGTTCTGAGAAAGCAACGAGGAGATGTGTTTCCTCTCTCGACGGTAAAATACGAAGTTACGGAGTTCGTGCCGACGCGACACGACGGTCTTCGGGGTAAACGGAACATGGCCGCCGCTAATAGCTTCGCGTGACCGTCCCGACATACTTTTCGATGTGTGGTTATAAAATCATCTTTACTTCGAGCTTATTTTTTTTCAGCGAATCACTGAATAAATTTCAGTTGCGAGAGATAGGAATCGTAGAAATCGCGCTATCTAAATTCCGCGCTAGCTCGGACAGTATAAATCCGTGGGGGACTTCACAATGAATTTCGGTCACGAACCAGAACAAATCTTGAAGATTTGCGATAAAATTAAATGATACGGTATTGGAAGGCGTGTATGGGCGAGCAAATGTTGATTTCTCGCGTCGCGGAATCAAAACGTCAATTTCTTTTTCTTTTACCGCGGCATTTGACATTCAAGGGACGCCACTTTTGATCTATTATCATGAAAATTTTTCAAAGGCACTTCTGAAGCAACTGTAAAGGTCTCATTTCTGCGGCATTATAATTTTGCGATTACAACATAGATATATTGCTAATATATTATCGAGAGATTACTAATTAGATGAAAGTATCTAAAAGAAGATAATTAAAAAAAGATCTAAGTTGCAATTAATAATTCTTTAGTTATGAAAAAGTAGTATGTAGAATATATCACTGTAGAATATACATACTGTGTATCTAGAAAAGTATATTAAATTATGGTGAGAATAAGAAACCATTTCTTAAACAATACGGTCGATGTATAGGGTTACCGTGAAATTGGTAATAGTGAAATTTATTATAAAATTACTAGAATTACACTAAGGAATAACAATAAAATTATGAGCTTTTATTCGAAAGAGTTTACCAGAGATTTTAAACGCGATTTTCCTCGAAACTGCAGGTTTTTAAGCTGCAAGAGTGACGTTACAAAATGTAACAATCCGATTTGAATAAAGTAAAAGCAACGGTTTTGCAGACGCACTTTTTATCGTTTTTATCGGAATTGGAAATATTAATGAAGATCCTCGAACGTTTCGATCGGTCCGAAAAAGCTTTGAATGTAAATGTTTTTCGTAGAGATGATAACAAAAACCTTTTTAAATATTAAAACTTGTTCTTTACCTCATATGAAATCGAACGTATGCACAGCTGTTCGAACGTTGCCGTACACCATATTCAGCAGTTGACAAAAATAAAGAGTAAAAAATTCGAATGAAACAATGTTCTTTAATAATATAATGAAGTAAGTGTTATGCTACATCACACAGCATTGTAAGGACTTTTGATTTAGGTTTTGAACTATACTTGTGCAAATTAATAGAACGCGGATCTTTCTGCAAATTATAAGAAGTACAAGTTGAAAAAGTTTTTCTCCTTGTAACAATTGTAATAAATTGAATTTATTGCAACAATATCCTTAAATTCTACTAAGATCATTATAGTTTTCTATTTGGACTATTTAGTTTTATTATGAATGTCGACAATCTACAATTTAATAAATAGTATTTCTGATGAATGGTTATTGTAAATAGAGTCGCACTTGAAAATAACGAAAGCGATTTAAAATGTTAATAGCGAACACACGTTCTGCCAGTGACAACTAGTAAAAGTTGGCATTAAATCTGCGGTCGTGTTTACCAAGCTCTCTTTTCAAGCCCGAATTGCTTTAGAAACCTTAATGTCCTTGGAATCCATGACAATCGCAGCTAATATGCTTTACAGTGGGATACGGTTGTACTTGCTGTGCTCATTAGATGGCCAGCTAGTTTAGTAATTAGTGTTTTAAAACGCTGTAAATTAGTCCGAGTTCCAAGCGCGATAGTGGCGGTGTCGCAATAGTTTTAGAAACGCGAATAGAATTTTTCCAGCTAGGATCTCTGTTCCAGCAACGACTAGAAGTAAACATTTTTAACGATAATAATTTATTGCAGGATTTTCATTCGACTAGTAGGTACTCGCTGCTTTTGATGTTTTATCGGAAACTCGCAATATGGTTGCTACATGTTGCATAGAAAATGTTTGCTAGCTTCCTCACTTTTTCTTACGCCCGACATAATCAAGATATAAAATGCAACCTTGCGAATAATTCTTGCGCAAAAAATGCGTTAATTCAACACCGCACGGATACATAAATATTCCTGTATAACTTCTTAACCTGGTGTACTTTCTATTCTAATAAACATAGTACAAGTATTATGTTTGATTTTATTCGAAATTGTATTGATTTTAATTTTCACAGCATTAGCAAATATACATATTTGACTACTAAGTGGGATAAGTACTTTATCAATAAAGTAAGAACTAAATATAATTTTGTCTACCTACAGAAGAATAGTGTTTTTACAATCGTGTCAAACTTTAGATTGCTACACATTTTTCAATACTTGTTAAAGTAAGATAGAAGTTACTTCAAATATCGTAGAAGTAACGGAACAGCGTTAAGTGGAGTGAATATTAGTTTACGTTGTGTCATTACCGACTCGGTAATGTATTATTAGCCGAACCGACTGAATAATGCAGCTTAGCGTTCAACAATGCACCACGTTTAAATGCTTTATGACAATCGCACCGGGGATTTCGGTCTAGTCTAGTATATGGCTTTACACGCTTTCGAGATTTACTCGAATATCCTGCGACCTCGGTAAAGCAGTCGAGCTGTGTCGTACATCTCGTAATTTTTTTAGAAAATCGTATTTCGTTATCATTCCATGAAAGAATCGATTGTGCAAATCAGCAATGAAACTATTTTTAACTTGTCACATTCATAGGCTTAAGACTTGTGGTCATCGATGTTACACAATAACTTCTAACTTTATATTACGGTGTATGTACGTGTAAAACGTGTTTAGATAATAAATAATTCATCTATCAGAGGCTCGGCTAGTCGAGGTTCTACTGTACAAACTAATAATACTTTTAACGATATTAAAAGATTATACTATAGTGCTACTTTCGCCAAGAATTAATTTTATATAATTTGACTCAGTTACCTTTTTTTCGTGTAACCATTTCGCTAAAATCGACGTTGATTGCGTACACCATCCTAAATTAATTAAAATAGACTATATAACAACAAATAGACTGATGCGATATTTTACCATAGAAGCAGAGTTTTTTAACAACTTGCCCGTACGGGCAGTAATTTTCAGCCTAGGGCAAACACCGATCGACGGGCTTTCGGCCCTACTCCGAGGGCAACAAGATCCCTCCCTTAGCTTCTAGTGTGACTCTCCCCCAATAACAACATTTCATTGGTTGAACACGGTAACAGAAATCGATTGTAGGTTACGTCGAAATTGAGTGAAATAGAATGAGCATCGGGCAATCGTCACAGTTTCTAGTGACATATGCACTAGCCACATGGCCCCACTCAGCTAAGACCCGTAGCGTTGCCCTTATTCGTGGCTGCACCCTTGTCCACCACGAGGGCTGTTGAACAGCATAGGCATAGAATGGCTTGAAAAAACTAAAACTTGAATGAATAAATACATTTAGAAAAAAGTTTTCTTTTATTTATAAATATCATATCGTTCCTTGAAGTTATTTCTATATAACTTTCACAAACGTTTGCACATTAAATATAACGTATATGGATTATAGCTAGATTTAATGCGAATTGTTATTTGAGTTTACAGTATATCATTATTAACTATTCATACTAAATAACATGAATAATCGAGTATTTCTAAAATTTAATACGTTATACGTTTATTGAAATGAAATTTGAAAATGAGAATGAACTGAAAAATGCATGACGGGGAAGATAAAAACTGTTGTTACGTAACGCTATTTTTAATTTGTTTGATTAGATATTAAACATATCATTAACGACACCTTTTGTCAGAATTTTAATCGCCACCAGGAAAAGCGAAGTTTGAAAACGTGTTCAACTCGTCAGGCATTATCTCGAGTATCAGAAACAACGTATCGCGTTTCGTCAAGTCTTTTTCCATTTCGTTCGCCTGTTCCGTCAAGAACGGTAAATTGCGCTCGGTGAATTACGCGCCTCGTAAATCGAAATGATTCGGTCTATACGATTCCCAAGCTCTCCATAGTTTCGCGGACAACCCGTCAGCTTTTAAGCGGCGCCGGTCTATCGGTATCTTTACAGCGTGGACAACGCTCTCGAGGATTTTTTCCGGTGCTTATGGAATGTCTCTCGACGCTATCTAGGCGCTCATTCCAATGGAATGCTGACGATAAACAGCACAAAAGAGCGTTGCTTTCGTAGTCAAGCGTAATTCAACGTATCGCATGCACCGTTAATGCAATATAAGAGGAGAAAGAGAGCAGATTGCGCACGTACAAGCTTCGAATATGCATTAGCGCCGCCCTTCCGCTGTAAACACGTTCGCCTCCTATGCAACCGAATTAAAATTGGAATTCTTCCGTTCTTAGACGTCCCTACCCGCTGTCAGAGCCGAATGTCGGTGTCCTGAACGACGAGAGAGAGAGCGTAAAAGCCTCGCTTGTTGCCTTTTTCAAATACCTTTATGCAGCGCCCGACGCTTGCCAGCTGAAGGAGAACTCTCGAACAGTAAATCAATCTGTTCTCAATGGTCTGTTCCATTTGATCGTGTTCGCTACTAACGTCATATTGACAATGATCGCGATCTTGTATTTTCAGTAAAGTGAAGCCACTTTGTGTGTTTGGTTATTACCACTTTTATTAGATTTTTGTCAATATTACTTCGATTAGAATTAGTTTGCATTGTCATTAAAACTTGCTGAAACTTAAACCAATCGGTTGTTGTACATAAGAAATTGTTGAAATAATTGTTTATTTTGCGAGTAACATTTTAAAATGAATTTTCTGTTTGGTACATAAATCGCAGATGAAATGTATACGTTCTTGCATATTTTTCAGTTGTACATATTTTCGACATTTTGATGGACACGAATTGTTGTTTGACCATCAAAGATAACATTACAAGTACCTCTACGTTTGTTGTCACATACAATAGAATCATGTTAACGAGCGTAAAAATATTTTCGAACACTGTAGGAAAAGTGAAAATATTGAAAAACTGTTGTATCATTTTTAACTCGGTGAAATTGTCACGAACATGATAGTAGTTTATTACTATGTTTATATTTTTCATAGTTCCCATTTTCGATGCTACTGTTCAATTAAATTCATGGACATTTTATTACACAGCATTTACAAATCAAAGTGACCTTTGCATTCGTGTCAAAGAACGAACTGTCAAAAATCTAATACCTACGTTCTAGATCTCTTTTGATGTCCTCCAACTTTGGATTGAAACGTTATTTCACGAGATAAGAAGTTTCCTGACTTTAGGTAGCAGAGCTAGGCGACTGAATGGTACAAGTTGTGAGTCCCTGCGCTCCAAAATCGTACAATCGATTTTCCGGTAGCGAAGACAAACGATCGTAGAGAGGTCAAAACACGGAACCGAAAGGACATCTTGTAGTTTTCACGGGAATTGTGCATACAGTTTGTCAAAGGATACAGTCGATGAGCGCCTACGTAACGGTTAAATCATTCTACTAGAAATGCTTCCAGCGAACAATATTTCTAGGCGTTGAACATAACAATTCTTTTGGAGCACAGGATGTGATACATATGACGTGAACCAAGCGTTCCAGATAAGTTTCGACGCGCCTCATTATCCGCGGCAGGCGTTGCTCTTCGAAGTTGCAAATGAACCGTATCCACTTAGGGACTTTCATCGTCAAAGCGTAATTGATTAGATTACCTGTCACGTAACGAAGGCGGATTTATCGGTCCTTCCCGTCGATAAAATTCTCGGATTTATTCCCCGATTACTTTAATTGTCCCGAAATGGCCGAGTATTCAAATAATACGACTGCCCGGAACATTCGAGCCGGTGAAATTACATCAAGTCCAATCCTCTGGTCTCTGTCTATCTTCATTTTATCTGGGCCGGGGAACCAATCAACATAAACGAACAGAATAATCTGCATGTCGTTCACAATGTTATTCTTACAGTTCAAACATTTAATTTCGTATTAAATATGTTAGGTGGAGAAACAGTGTTTTATTTAATCTAACTTCGTGTTATTGGTGCAGGCTGTCCATTCGTTAGTAATGTTTTTACATCGCTAACTGACTCGCTTCTTCTTTCAACAACAAAGCTGAGAATGTTAAATATTTCTAACTAGACCATCATCATTTCAATAGTTTCAATACATTAAAACGAGGCTTACAAAATGTATTTCTTGAATTTTTGTTTCAGGCTCAGATAAAACAGTTGAAAACCCATCATCACGCCAACAAATTGCAATTTTTGAAAACAATCTTTTAAATATTGTCTAGCAAACTAATTCGTTTAACATCTCTAAATAAATTTAAATCGCTTGTCTCAATTATAAAAGAAGTTAATCCGTTTTAAAAGGTGAATATTTTAGTTATCCACAATATATAAAAGAGTAACTTATTATTATCCTGAACACATCGGGTAGTGTTCACCACATAATTAAACCGTAAGGAATAAGACCTTCCCCGCAGAAATCCTTTTTAATGCCAAATCATGAAAGAAGCGCACAAAGCTACAATTAATTAATCCCTTCTTTGATACCGCAAACCGGGTAATAGGGTTAAGGACGAGAGCCTGAACGAGGATGAGAGGAAAATGTTTTCTGGTGAACACGCTTCTCGTAATCAGAAAAAAGATGCATGCATTATACAAACAGTAAAGGCTTCTGTCTCTAATTTCAGGCGAGTATGTATCTAAATGATCTTGCTGCGGAAAAAGAACGTATGTACTCGTTAAAAATGTACGCCGGAAGTTGTCTATGCAAACTCCTTTCGACGCTTGCCGCTGCAGCCGGCGAAATGACTTAATCGTGACCAATGAATGGCGTCAAAGTATGTTCCTCGCAGTCTTTTTAGCCACGGGAGGGCGTTTCGAGAGAGACAGATCTTTTCTAACGAGTTCTCAGGGAACCAATTTTAAATGAAAAGGATTACGTTGATTCAATTATCTGTCTTAGAAAATGATTTGAAGAAAAATTCAGAGATTTATCCATCTCAGCCGAGGATTATAAATGTCGTAAATATTTTTAGACTTTTTGCATTAAATGTCATATCGAGGTCATAGTGTTATGGTCAATCAGATTTATAAATACGTCATTTTTCTTTGCTTTGGCTATATTTTCCTGTATTTATAAAATGTTTCTGTATGAGTTATTCATTTAGAAAATATTGTATAATAATATTATTATTGTTTAATATGATGTTTACTGCAGTGTTTAACCTCCGTCTAGCGGATTCAGGATTCGTGCTGACCCATACAATATTTATGTTTACGTATACCGTGAAACCTAATTGCGGCTAGCATCGCGATTGATTTATTATCCCTACTCTGGATGCGACTTCGTGATACAGCAGTCGTCACGTGTCGCGCAAAGATATACCACTCGTTACTGGAACGTGGAAGATCAGTGTATCGATAATAAATAAATACACAGAAATGTCAGACACATATAGATAATAAAAAATAATAAATAATCGTCAAATAATATAAAGCAAATCTTTAATCAAACCTCAATTCTCTGACATAGTTGCAGTCTGGTAACCAACGTGCTATAATAAATTCTTTTCTGCCATCCGAGGTAAGAACAATATTTTAAACTATAGTTGATCATCTTATACGTACAAATACGAACTGGTTACCTAGAATGCCATACGAAAATATTCAGCGTATGCGAAATAGTAACCCGATGCGACGGATCGATGAAATTCACGAAATTCGTCGTCCGGTAAGATCGGCCTTGGGCCTGGCCGCGTTTCATTATTCACGGCGCATCGTTCCGAGCCCGAAAACGATCTGTAACCGGCACAACTGCATTTTTCTACTGTTCCGTGAAGAAACGGAGCCCGCACGGGCCAAAGGGGATGAAGTTTCACGGTAATGTATCGTGTTGCACGAATCGATCTTAAAGAGAAGTGGTCGACCAGGCCAGAGGTATTGCATATTACCAAACCATCGGAGCTTGTTGCACGGATATTGCTTGCCGCCTTGTGTATGTATACGTGCATATATCGGGGAGCAGGCGGATTGCACCGTTACGGTCGCAGATTGGGAGTGTGTGCCTGTTTGCGTGCGAGAGAACTGAGGAGCCGAGGAACTGAGGAACCAAGGACCCGAGGAACTGACGCTGGATCTGAGGAACCGAGGACCAAACGTTATATACCCGAATTTCAGGGTACGAAGCACCCGTCTAACCTGATGCTTCGAAGTCGAAACTTCCGTACCGCTAATATTGCTCTGTTGTAACACGGAGACACTGCGCGGCTGTGTCGAACCATATGGATTCTTGCGAATTTTATCTAGACGCTGCTATATCTGTCGACAGATTGCGACTAAAATGTCCGCTGATAGACTTCATCAACGTGAATACCGTACTTGAAATGAACAGACAGTATTGTACAATCGACTTCCGCAAATAGGTAACAGACTTTCTAATTTGTGAAATCTATTTAGAGACATTACAATAAATTAATAATGATTAGAAAATATAAGATTGAATCAGATTTGAAATAATCAACGTTCAAATTTTTATCTGTGAAAGTGATCTAATTTTAAATATACAAACGTGGAAATAATTAAATATTGATTTGTATTCATTGTACCATAATTTCAGATCACATGTCATAAGATGCCAAATTTTTATTTTAATATCTAAGCACGGGATCTTTTGCATTTATAATAAAATTATTTATTTCAGTGTACTTTATTTTGTAATAAAAATCATGCGAGTTCCTAATAAACACGGCTTAGTTAATTTAAAAAGATAAGATAATCCAAATGGTTTTATCACTTGATGGTTTCGACGATGATAAAGTTTCATGCATTTGCTTTAACGCATTATATTTCTTTAACGAGATCCTTGCTTGTATTATGTGGCAACGAAATTTCTAATACAGGCTCCAAAGGAGCTATATTCCTGTTTCCACGACGGTATATTTTGCTGCTCAATGATCCGCAATTCGAAGGTTGACACATTGATTATTGTGTCATCCACATATGGATGATACAACTTCCAGTTGGCAGCTATACAACGATTGCTTCAGATGATATATTTAACTCAATAAGGTCTGTTGGGATTTATAAAATTTGGTGAAACGGGCTTCTAACACGACACAACGATAAAAAGAAAAATATCCAAAATTTGTAGTTAATTTTTCTTGCTCTACTTCGTCCGTTTACAAAATTTTTGTAATTTCTCTCCGAAATTTTACCAAACTGAATAAAACAGATTTGGTATATTTGTGTTAGCTAAACCAGACACTTTTGGTCGACCATAAGATGAGTAAAAATACAAAAAGAAGCCTTTTCAGTTAATACGATACTAAACAAATAATACTTAATATTGACAATTGAAACGTAAGAACGAGTAAGTCGATACGGGTCAGTATTGATCCATTAGTAACAACGGCACTGTTAAACGGTCGCCTACTCGACGGTTAACAGCGATCTACTTCACGCGACCGAGTAATTTGAGCTCTGTCGCTTCATAAACCAATTGATGTCTAATTCACTAGGAATATTTGAAGGCTAATGGCGGCGAAACGTTCTCTTAAACTGCTTGTTACCTAAACGATCCTAAAGCTGGCTAACTGTAAGCTTGATTGCTTTCAAGATTCTAGACTGACAACTACTTGGAAGCCTGAATGAGTCCTGACCTCTTAATTGACTGTTGATTGACTTCTAACTCGCTAATGACAAAGTTTAGCTAGGGGCACTGCGACTCTTCCCCTCCATTACGCTGTTAATGTGATTTCCCTCTGGAGGGAGTGCAACGATATTTATTCTATGCCAGTGGATGGAAGTTTGGAGTTCTGTTTGGGGATGGGCGAGGGGCGGCAGACAACTTTGCTCGAACGTCTCCTCAGCGTTATCTGAATCACCCCACGTCACTCGTGGCAGATTCAGATTTCGGTGCCGAATCATTTTTATCCGCCCCAGGCCGAAACAAGGTCAACTCCACACTTTTACGCTTCGCGCATACTTATGTAAGTTTTCGAACACCTTCCCTGTTTTCAATATTTGTTAGAATTTCGGGAAAGAAGAATTATACGGCGATAAATCTAGAGTCGTTTTCAAGTGAAAGTCTCTACTTTCTCTATTGCATTCTTTGTTCTTCGTTAAAGATATTTTTGCATGACACAGTGGGTGAAAAATTGACGACACATATTTTTCTGAACTTATAAATAGACTGCGAATGCGATACACAGCTTCGCCAACTAAAATATTACATCGGTAAGAATAAAATAAAATTCTTCTAAACCTTGTTAATGTAATATTTTCTTGCGTTCAAGAAAGATCAGCAACGTCACAATCACTTTTTCTAAGTGGTCTTGGAAAATTAAAAAATTTTGTCAAGTCTAAACTCATCACAGATTTATTTGACGAATTAAGTATCACCTTTGCATTTTTCATTTGGTGATTCCACTGGTTTATCTATGTAGAAAGATAAATAAGAATGAATAATGGAACGAAATTATGTAGACAATTTTACAGGTAGCTAAGATTTTTCTCTTTGCAACACAATTTTTTCACGTTTGCAGGCATGGAAGGAGAAATCGGCAGTCTTAAAATTTAATTAGCCGGCGACGCGATTCGCGCAACATCTAGAATGCTCGACGGTATTTACATGATAGTACGAATTTCTTGGCTACCAGGCGGGACACCTACTTCCCGTTTCTCAGATCGAATTACCTGTCAGCATTTCACAGATTTTCAGTCGCGGGTGAGAGCCCCGCTATTCGCAGTACGTCGCGGACGAATGAAATTCAGCCAATAAAACGTTCCCGACGCAACCCGGACAGTTTAGCCTGTTTCGCAGATGTTGCCTAGTCGGAAAAAGACCAGAGAAACTGCGATCGCAAATATTTCGCGAAACGTCGATAGGGAATACAGATGTATGCTTGCGGCTACACCAATGGAATACGAATATCTTGTCTCTCGGACAGCTCGAGCGTGGACTGTTCGAGAAAATGTATTTAATCGCGTTCCACAACGCTGTTACGAAAAGGGTGATTGTCGAAACGGCGACATTAATACCTTGTTACTATGAAGAATGGCGCGCGGTACTCGCTCGACCTTGCGTTCCTACAGTTATTATGGTTCCCATGAAGTTCAGGTTTTTCACTTCATAATACTGTCCAACTTTACATCTCCGTTACCAGTAGGCGATTTTTATTTATTCCTCTCTTGGTTATTTCTTATCATCTCCAGTTTTGGGAAATTTAAATTTAAAGAGGAATTGATATACAGAAGATAACGTTTAATGCATTAATTATTTTTATAAATATCGTGCACTTAATAAACGTGTAACAAATTGAGTTATTTAATTCGTTTTAATATAAATCGACTTTCAAGCAGATGAAAAAATTGTACACGTCTAAAGTGATTGATAAAGCGTCAATCGTAGAAGTTATGTGCCAAATCATATTATTATCATGCAATAGCAGAAGTTATATTACAAATTATATTACTATCATATAATTATTACGTCTTACAGAAATTAAAGATTAATAAAAAAATTATATATATATAAAATCTGAAAACCGGAAAGAAAAAGAAATGAAACAATTAGATTGACTATTGAAACTTAAATGCGTGAAGTACATTTGATCTTGAACGAGACAACGTCGAGTGTCTTTAAACTGCTTACGGGTTCGAGTGATCTCGGAGATATTTTTTTGATAGAGAAACACAGCCGCGACGGTTCGTAGACCACTTAAAAAAATTCTTCGATCGTGCTGTATCCTACTATTACGAGGAGCAGATGAACAGTAAAACGTGGCAGCTGTGTTGACGAATCTGAATGAAGTCGCGCATTAACGCTTATCGAGCCGTACAAATCCGCGAGTCATCGGAGTGAGAATCCTGTGGCACGGATACCAGAATATCGCGAATGGGCTAGCACGTCGATGCTGGCCAGACGCGCCACTAAATAACTTAATAATCCTCTCTGACCTCGTTTTAAATACTCAATTTTACAAATTTCACATCCGACGCAAAGTTACAAGCTCCTTGTTAATGCAATACCGCACCCTCGTAACTCTGCATATGTAAATTACAAACGGTCCGATTTTTATTCTATGGTACATAACGTATACTCGCTCTCCGAGAAATACTTTTTACCCTTTGTTTATTACCCGGCTGCTTTATGCAATCTCGCGCTGTTTTTGTGAACAAAATTATCGAGGTTACCAAAATGAATAAAATGTTGTCTATTGCAGCAATGCTTATAAAGAATAAATAACGTTTTTTTACTTGAACACTGGGCGTTGTATAATGTTTCAGTTTCCTCTATTAGCTGAAGTATGTAATTGTATAGTCGATGTATACTTGTTACAAAATAATAATGAACGGTATAATGTGAAACTCGTTGTCTTGTCACCGATTATAAATTGTATACGTCTATTGTTCCATATCCCTCGATAATGTCAATTACAGGTTCTCTGAATTATGTTAAATAAACTTGTAATATTACCCGGATTCTGTCAGCAAATAATCGTATTTGATATTCTGGTTGTGTGTGAGTGATTAATTGGACACTTGTTTCAACAAACAAGGGTTAGTATTAAATGGGGTATACCATATTAATCTAATAAAACGAAAAATATGTATTAATTTCTATGTTCGTGAAACATGAACGAGTATGGATTAATTATCCGTACATCATGGATAATATAAAACCGTATTCGATTCAAATAATTTGTATACTCTATTAACATCTTACGACTTCCACATAAAATAAATTGCACGGTAAAGTAAACTAATAATTTTAATAATCTTTCTATGTAGTTATTAAGCGAATTAATTGTTATCCGGTGTTTAACGAAGATATAATTAATATCTGAAATTAAGTGTTAAGTGAAATATGCCCTTGGCAAGTATGCAAATATTATCGTAACACATGATCTCCCTCGGTTAAGTAATTCACAATTAACAAACTTCCTTCTATTATAAATTAGGGACTGTATTTTGCAACGCTATTCTGGGAATAATGTGGCCAATAACGTTGGGTAAGTACAGTGCTTGACTTGCTTGGTTATTCAACTAAATTCGGTTGAGAAAACAGATCTTTAGACGATCACATTATTTCGCGGAGAAGTCATGCAGAAAGCAGTTTAAGATTTTCTCACATATCATCGCGGAAGTTGTTAGCCGGTAGCTGCTCATTACACGAATTTATTATTTTTAGTCTCATTAGTACGTGTATAAAAGGAAAACAGTGGGACGGCTAACGATACGTAATACGTAATCATCGATGTGTCGTCGCGACGTTTCCGTTGTCGACCTTGTTACCTCGTTGCCGTAATCGTCATTAACACCGTAACAATTCGAAGTTGGTAACCTCTCGGTTACAGAACTGTTTAGCAGAATTATTTTCATGCTTCATTGGCGGTATTAGATAACCGATTTCTGCTGACGGTGAGTCACGACAAATTCTAACTATGTATATATGACACTTGGACATCGCATTACTCATCCGGCCGATGATTTTTAACTGTCCACAGTTTTATCAGTCCGCTGATATTATCGGAATTTTAAATTGATTTATGCTCTGCTCACCATTCCCATATTTGGTCTTTGAAATATAATATTCGTTAAAAAAGGATCTGGCGACTCTCATTTATTTGAGAAAATTAATTGCGAATTTTTAAAAGCAACATAGCTTGAAAAGGAAACCATGCGTTTGTTTGTAGAATATAAAAATTAATAACAATCCTTGTATTTCAACGTATAATTAGAAATGAAATGAAACGTAGAATTTCTCTAATTCTTTGTATTCCAAGCTGACGTGTTTTGCAAGCCGATAATCTCAACTTCAATAATTCGGAATCTAGTAAACGAAGATTAATCAGACAATTGCGTTATTTTCGTTCTTGCCGCGAATTTATAAATAACAATTTCCGCAACGCTTTGTCCTGGTGAAAAATGATTTCCGTATTCGTCGAACAGCACGATGTACGTGCGCGTATCGAGGTGAATCGAACGATCGTATTCGTAATTACGTAAATGATCGTTACAAAATCCAAACGGACATAGACATATTTTCGAATTCAGCTCCCGGCTATCTGTATCTTGCGGAGATGCTTGAATAATGCATTAAGAGAGATGAGATGAATCAATAAGCTCCGAGCGAACATTGCTATTCCGTTTCGTTTCCTTTTTTTTCCCGACCGCTTCATAACGATCATACGAACGAATATGGTGGGCGGACTGGTATCTTGTTCATCGTATTTCTTATATGAAATTCTTAAGTGGTACTACAGTTAATCGCTGTAACGCAGTCACCGTTTCGTCCTTTTTTTTTTAAATCTCCTTTGTCTCTCGATAACTGTGTTTGCAACTTGCTAGTTTTCTCGGCCAGCGAAAAGACGCTTTAATTCTACAGCCTCAGACATTTTTATTAGCCCGTTCTTAATTTTTGTCGCGTACTCGTCGTATGAGATTTAACTAGCTTCGTTTAACAAAACAGATTACGATACTGATATTTATCTCTATCTATACGTGAGTGTTGCAAGGCAGTAAAAAGACAATCGTACAGGTCTCTACCAGAAGATTAAACCAATCAGTTTTTGATCACGGAGTACCATTGTTCGCATTATAATTATATTATTGTCACGCAGAGATATTATTGTATCTATAGGATTATTTATGAAAACTACGTCTATATTAATTAAAATAGTTCCTGAAAGAAACTTCCGTTGGACATAAGAATATCTTTACTTTTTCTGTTTGTTTTAAATTAGTTTACGAATATACGAATTTATGTAAAAATCCACAGTTTGTTTACAATCATTCCATTCAAAGAATTACAAAACTATATTTGGTTAGTACTGACATAATTATAATGCAATAACAAAAAAAAGATTTCTGGTAAAGTATTACCTTGAAACACGAATGTCAAACATATAATATTAAAAATGATATTTGCTGTGCAATATGTCTTCCTTTTATAAAATTCCACGGAAAAGGAAGTCATTTAAAACGTAGCGTAAATTATTGGACGCTTGGATTTTACATTGCGAATACTGAAAAAAGCATTAGAAACTGATTGAGAACGAGTTTTCAAACAGAGTGTATTAGCATCAGAACACAAAAAGTGATTGCTTTTCTCAATTCAGTTCGTCTTACGGTTTCCATCAATTATTTTTATGATTTTCTCGAAGCAAAGAACTGCAATAGGATATTATCGAATAAATGGAAATAGAAAAGTGTGCATAAATTGCCAAAAAGTAGTTAATTTAACATCTAGGCAATGTGAGCGTGTATACCGTATTAGATGATAATACGTTATTTTGACATGGATATGCAAATTGTTTCTTTCGAATATTGTAAAATGTTAGTCTCTATCTAAAATGCATTAACCAATTACAGAAAATGCAGAAAATAAGCAGCACAACGTGTATAATTATCGAATATTGATTTCGTGTCTATTCGTATAGTACGGTTTACGTGTAATGTTAATTGAATTTCGATATTGTCTCTGCTGCCTAACCCCAAAACCTTCTCAGAAACTTGTTCAATTAAAACCCGCTGTTCCCTTATAATTAAACCGTAATTGCTTCGACAGCGAGCCATGTAGCACAACGTTCGTCTATAAAGTCTGCGATACTTACGCATTTTTTCTGATCGGCGCGACACAGCCCGTCAAATATCTCCTCCCGCGCGTGTTCCCGCGAAAACGATCATTTTCATAGCTGATAATCACGTCACGTAAACTTTAATAGCCCGCTGTGGACCACACTCGCAATGAATCAATGGTCCCCGTCTCGTAGTGTTTCTCCAATTTCATCGAGTTGCACTGGAAACCTTTTTAACACGATTACACCTCGTATGGCGCCACATGAATATCCGCTCCTGCGGTTTTGTTCTTCTTTTTATCGAAACCAATTCACTCAGACTTTAGGTGTATAATATAATTCGCGACCTGATTTCGATATTTTCGAAACACATTTTTCTCGAATCAATGGGATCAATCTGTACACTAACGCAGCTGGTTTTCCAGAGAAATTTTTTTCCGATATTCTTCGCCAGAAAATTCGTCCATTGACGCTGCGAGTGAGACAGCGATTTCGTTTCTTTTAATCGCTTCGGTTCCGCTTCCAATCCCGCCTTGATTCTCATGTCAGCGACGCGCCGGATCAGTCGCCTTTCTTTCATTGAAACCCTTCAAGTGGCTTTCGCGGACGCTTCTGCCCTCGTGTTTGCACAATCCGTTCGCACGTTTTGTTCCCGCACTACCTGCGCACTACCAGACAACGTTCCGCTTCTTCACCATCGGGCAGGCGATTCGAGTCATTAACTATCAGTTGCGAGCCACGGGGAAACGAATCGGCGAGTCGAGCTGCGAACGAACTGTCCGCGCGAGCAACAGTTGAAATTGTTCGGACGCTCTCCGGCTTTTCGACCTTTTCTATGGACGACTTGATTGAAGCCTGATTGTTAGCAATCGGCGGAACCGTTCGGCTCTTCACCGGCCACCGATCGATCGATCGATCGCGGCACAGGATAGTTTACTTTCGCAAACATGCTTCCCAAGGAGATTCAATTTTTCCCATGACAAAACTATCTCCGAACGTTTCGCCTAGAATCGTTGCTCGCCCATTTCGATTTACTGTTTACCGTAGCATCGGTAATTGCGTCGAAAATTACGGACGCGTCGCGCCTGCGAAATTCGACAACGCGGCATCGGAATGCCGGTGATATCATCGACTCGGTATTTCGACGCGAAATTCAAGTTCGCCGGTCACAAATCATTCGAGGAGCAAGCACATAAATATTATTTACGTTCACGCAACGGTTCACACACCACACGGAATTATTCGAACAAGGTCGGCCCGTCGAACCCGCGAGTCCCGACACACAGCTGCGGAGCAATTGAATCCTCGTTATTCCACTCCTTATTACGTCTCCACATTATATTACACTCCGCGTTAGCTAACAAATCCGTCAGTTCCATATACGCGTGCACTGGCGAGTTCCGGGACCACGAAGACCCTGTGTTGGCCGAGGTCGCAGTCGAGGCCCGACGACACGTAAGAGTTGCTTCTCGAGGATGCGTGCTAACGGTTTAGCCGGTCACCTATGATCCAAACGCGGGACCAGACACTCGACCTCACCAATTTCGGCGTTAGAGCTCTCCGGTTTCGTGGGCATTAGAAAGCGTGTTCCGGCGAGGGGTTATTACAATACTTGACCATCGAGACCCGCCGACCGAGAAAACACAGGCGAAAGGGAGAGGCACGGAAACACCGGGCTTTAAATCTCAGAACAATGCGCGCAGGGCCGAGCCTCGGCGGTCCTTGGGTGTCGGGCAGAGAGATTTTCAATGTTCCAGCGACGCGAATGAATCACGCAGCCTTCGAACCATGCAAATACCACGGTTTTGCAACGAGACGCTCTGAATGCGAGCCGATACACGTGGTGCCCGATATACTTTCCTCCCACCTACGTTGAATAGCGTCTCACAAAGGGTATTCGGTGATCGATTCCGACGAATCTTAACAGAAGCATGGAACGGTTGCGGTGATCGGGCAGAGCTCCGAAAGGTGCGTCAGCATCCCCGGTAAAGTATCTTTTTGTCGGAATTCCTCGAAACTGCTGCATGGAAACCGAGGGTCTCCCGTTTGAGCAGCCTCGATCCCACGACGCCGGCAGTTATCCCCGGCTACTTTGAAGGACGAGTTTTGGAACCACTGGAATTTTCGGAGCACCTCAGACCCGCTCTCCGGAACGGGATTAATCAAACCGGCGCGGCGTCACTGCACTCGCGTGTCAGGGGTCCGCCATCGTATCGAAAACTACACCGCACGGAAACATTTTTCAACCGTCCGGATGAAGGACCGCGAACGTGTCTACGTCGAGACACCGCCGGTCCGAAGAAACTTTAATGCACTCGACCACCGTATTCGCGGAGTTGCACTGAAATCACGTGTACCTCGTAAATCAATCCCGAGGTTGCAGCGACGTCGTTGCTGCGATGTTGTTTGAGCCGACGGCTCCCAGGATGAAGAAGCTGCACCTCGGTGACCCAGGTGAGACAACCGAAACTGCGTTCTCGAAGCGTCTCCGGTCGCGTCCTACTTGTTCCTCGGCTATTCCAGAAGATGCTCGCGGAATGTCTGCTTGGCGTGGTTGAGCAGCTGAGAGCATCAGCTCCGCGACTCTGAGCCCCGACTCTGAGCGACTACTCGCTCGGCACTCGGCGTGGAACTTCTTTCGGAGCCGGTGGCCGCGTGCCGGCGTCCCTCTCTCTCTCCCTTTCTCTCTCACACACTCTCTCTCTCTCTTTCTCAATCTCCCCTTCTCTCTCACTCTCTATCGTTTTCTTACTATCTCTCTGTCTCTCTCTCGCTCTCTCTCCCTCTCTTTTCCTTTCTCTCTTTGTATTGGAGACGACCGCACAACACCGCCGCTACCTCCGGAGTACATATACTATAGTGTACGTACCGGCTCGTTAGCTGTCGACCACTTGGCGACCGTTCGGCGGTCGGCACCGTAAGATGGGGGCGTGTACCGGCACCGACGCCGTCCGCTTCGCGTACCGAGGAATTTTACTACGGGCCTTTATCGCGCGAGAACCTTCTTGTTCCCTTCGGCATTCCCGGCGATGCGGACGCGCGACCGGCCGCAATCAGCTCCGATTTTTCGGGTGAGCCACGGTCAAACGGGGAATTGAACGCGCACGTGGGAAAAGCAAGGTGCACGGTCTTGCTTGACCTGTTACCTGTTACCGCGGCGACCCGGCCACATTTGCCCAGCAGGCTCATTAGTGGTTTGGAAACCCGGAAGAATAGGGGGGATTATGGAAACCGGATTTTCTGATCGATGATGGTTGTATGGTGTAAGGAAGACTACCTTGATGACCTTGATACGTGCTGCCAAGGTCATTCTTATGGAAAAAAAATTCTTGCGTAATTTGTGGTATCTTTTGATTTCACTGATATTTGGACTGAAATTAGGTTTGATCTAATTTGCGTTTGAACCTTTTGCAGACCTTGCAATCCCTCGTATTTTGACGAGCCAGATTCGTAATAGAAATTTCTAGTAATCATGATAACTGCTTAACGCTTTACGAGTATGAATCAAGGCAAAGGTTACTCTCCAGCTCTTTTTAAACTACACGACATATCAGAAAGTAACGAAATAATTAAATAAGTGGAAGTTTCATCGTTTTTCCAATCAGCAAAATAGCAAATGTTTCTGTCATCCTTAGCCCTTTATTTAAAAATTTGTTTAATGATAGTGTATTTCTGTTGTATTGAATACTAATGTATCAGAGGACAGTCTACTATGCGAACAAATATGTTATATGAAAAGATAGGACATATTTTTTATCACGATTTAATATAATATGAGAGGAAAATGTACATCTTCGTATTTATCAGTAAAATAACCACACACGTATCCTTGAATGAAACAAAACTTATCATATTTAATTGCTTGAATAATTTTGTTTGGTTACATCAGTAAATTCTGATAAAAGTTCTGCATTGCAAACGGTACTAAGAATCACAAATAGTTATAGAAACATGATTAGTAAAAGAAACCTAGATAATTTAGTAGAGAAAAGAAGTCTAGTCGCATTTTTGCTTTAACATCGTATCAAATACTTGTAATTACAAAACTAGAATTACATTTGAAAATGTGAAGAGATAAAAAGAAAAATTGCCGACGTGCTGGCTTTCAAACATGTAAAAGTACTTGTTAAGCGCATAAACTGAAAAAAATTACAGAGCAATACTGCATTCACGGAATAGCACGAAGGTGTGTAAGAAATATATTTCATTGAAGGAAAAGTGGCGTAAAATAATGTTTAATGACGAAGTGGAGTTTAACATGAATAGACCGGACGGTTTGAATTTCTATTAGCATGATTTATGGAAAGAAGCTCTATTATCTATCATAAATTTACTGTTTCGTCGCGTTGCTTGTAGTAAAATATATTACAAGCTCGTAAACATCCTTAGCGCAGTTATCGATAATAAAGCATTTCTATTCGATAAAGGGTGGGGAGGTGATCTTTGCGCTAAACACGGCAACGATCGCGTATATCTCGGTTAGTATAAACTTCCTCGTATGTTACTTTACCTATATCGCCAAGAAATACCAGGACAACGAAGTTCCAACACATAAACCTTCAGGCGATAAACCGCATAGTGAAATTCCTTGGCACATAACTGGTGGAAGAACCGGTACACCTCGTTATGCTCTTATATTGAACTCGAACTGTCGTCGAATACTCGGCAAGTGATGGCATCCTTCTAGCACCATTATCAACGGTAACTAAGCGGTAGAAGAATATGTTCTGCGTGATCAATGAATGACACGTATCTTATTTTACCGTTCATGCGCACACAGCATGTTGTGAAAATGCAGATCCCAGTGCTACGTGAAATCAACATTCATTTAATTATCCTTTGCTACAAGTTTGCAGGTTATTAAACATGAGTTTGCGGATATTGAATTTAAATGAATCTAAAATTTACGCATTCGCATTTAAGAATGTTCAATGAAAATAAATTATCGAGAATAATGCACTGAAGCAAAGAGTTATCAATATTTCTTCCTTATCAAAAGTTCATGCAAAGCGTACGCAAATCATCGTTGTATGATTTATCGGATAACATATGCTCAGAATCGAATTAATTTGAACTTTACAGTAATTGCATTAAATGAATCTGATACTCTAATATCACTGTTCTGACATGATAATTATTTCAAGTGTCTGAATAATTATTTAACTGCAGATTGTATTGCTTGTGTACCTACTTTTGAATGTGTGCGCTACGTGTGTGCTACGTGTGTGCTAAGTACGTCAACTGTTACTGCTGATAAAATTCTTGGACTGATAAGATATTGCTAATGCCCGTCGTGAGATCCACAAAATGGTGAAACTATTCATTTATTCGTCGCACAGTATATTGGAAATTTATTATTTATCAATCATTTATAAGGAATATGATTCTTTCGCGTTTTGAAGCGCACAATAATTTTATATAAATTATGGTGAATGCGTAAAATTAAAGTGAACACATTGACAACAGATTTTTCAGATTGACAACATTTATTCTTAACCGTACAAAATTGTACAAAACCAAGTCAACGAATATTTTTTATTCGCAATGAATCCAAAAATAACAAATTGTTTTAGACTAATTGTGCTCAATTTAATCTGTTTTTGTCGCGTCTGAAGTTTTACGATACATTAGTAGCTACTCAGATGATAGCCTAAAAGCACACGCGTTTAGGAAGGAACGTGACGCAAGTAATTTACTTCTAATAGCCTGACCCCAATACTAATTAAAAGGCCGTTGAAAATATCGCATGTGTGTACTTTCTCGAAAGTAGCGGGTTGCCTCGTCCGTTCACAAATCCGTAACTAATTTTGCATTAATAAGACAACGAATAAACGTTACTTCGTAAACGTGTTATTAGAGAAAAATTAGAGAAATATTAGATCGTACTACCCTAGAAATCCGTAATTTTCGAGAATATCGACATTTTAAATTGTAAATATTTTTACGTTGAAACTATAAATCCAACTCTCTCGTGTCTGATAAAAAAGTCTGAAGAAATACACGTGACATCTTTAAACATATCTGCCCTCGTGGTCTAAGCTTAAAAGAATTCCCTAACATCCAGGAGCAAATTATGGTCCCATTTGCTTTTCGCGTTTGCAATCTGTCCAAACCATTTTTACTTTGAACATAGATCGGTACTGTACGAACGAGAACAAGCGTCTTCTAACAGTGCCTCGGAGATGTCTTCTAAATCTAGGTGACGCTCCACATGACGTAATATATGTACATTACCAGAGAGATTCTAACGATTCACAAACTTCGGTGAATAAGATATCTTTTGACAAATGAAACGAGTTCCATCGCACCCTTCGAAGGAGAAGCACTTCGGAAAGTTCAGAGCACCGTCTTTTTAGGGCGTACCTTAAAATTTAATATCACGGAAGTTTCCCCTCGGTTCGGTTCGGAAATAAATTGCGTGCACAGTGCCCGAGTGCGTTTCGAACGGCCTATTTCGCGGGACTATTTGGAAAATAATATCTACCCGGTTGAATTAGTCGGCTCTTCTGACTGAATTAGCCTGCTTGTATTACCGTCGGCGTCGGATAACGGATGGACGCGAGGCAATTGCACGAGTCAAAACCTCGATGCCTTCCACGAGCCATCGCGAAGAAGTTTATCACGCTGTACTGTAATTTCGAACGCTTCGCGCAGTTATAGACGCCCCATTACTCCACTTTTATGTAATGTCCTGCACGACTTCGTGTGCAACACGTCTTCTGGATAAGATAACTGCGGCCTTCGACTATAAACACAGCGCGTTGCAGCAAGACGTTCTGACTCACGTGTTTTCGATTATCGTACGCTTGATTACACGGAGGTGGTTCGCAGGTGGATCGGCGAATTCTTCTTGAAACGAATTGCGATTCATTGCACGCGGACAATCCAGAACGCTTAATTTTCATAAAGGTAGTGGATGATGCGAACCTCGCATGAAAATAAGGTGGAACAAAATAAACGCTTTAACTGATCTGATAACGCGCATTCTTTAATAGGCGAGTACAAAAGAATTTAATGCAGCTCACTGCAAAAGCTTAATTATTTTAATGATTCATTTTTATAGAAAATATTGTGAACGTTATAATCAGATTTTATGCACTTATGATAAAGAAGAATAGATTAATTTCAATACGGTGAGGACATTTAAAGAATTTATAGATAATATTGTATTATGATCAACTTATTGAAATAATTAAGAAATGGAACAAATGTCTGCCAAAGTTTATGCGTAAAATTATTATTTTGAATAATCACCCTAATATAGTTTACACAGTTTCATCCATTATTTTAGATGAGAATCAAAATCACTTGATAACTTAATAAGCGAGACCATCTTTTCAATAATCGTATCCACGATTTCGATCGATCATTTTCTGCCAGGAATGCCATCGCAACACCAAAGCATCAGGTGTTTATTTGCAGTTTCTAATAAAATCAATATGGCACTGGTGAAAGTTGTCAAGTAGTTTAAAAGTTCCCGGATCGAACGGGTAATTCGATTCGTTCAATTCCGAGACTGTTGCCATCGCGTAGCAAAGGTTCGAGGATGAATCAATTCGAAACGAAAGGATGAAACAGGAGGTAATACTCGAACGCACGCGGCGTCCCCTGATGAATTGGCAATCACTAGAAACTTCGCAGGAAACCGCGATAGTCGAAGTTCTCTCGATCGGTGTCTCGCGGCGCAGAAGACGCGCCGAAGAGGGAGAACGTGTCGATGCGATCCAACAATGAGGTACATGCGCGACATGATTCCGGGACAAACGGTCACGAGAGCACAACGGACCTCAAGTGTTGTACAAGAACGGCTGTTCCTGTCGGAGATCAAAATCAACTTGGCGTGGTGCCTGGACTAGGGGAGAGAGCGCACCGTAACCTGGAATCAACAGCGAAATAACACGGACAAGCTGGTTGAAATGCACGCGCGGATATAACTGCCGACGAATATCTCTAATTTACAATTCACCGTATTACGGAATTTACGGTTATTGTTCGACAAAGATTCATCCGCGATTGTCTTCCGCTAAGCTGCAGTTTTTACAGAATAAATTGCTTCACAAACTTTCATTGGAATGACATTTACGTCATCAAGAGGATCTGTGCGTGGATATAAAAAATGTATGAATCTACGGACCTTGAGTGGCTCAGCGTGCCCGCTAATTCTCGCGTGTCGGTACCCTTAATTTACTCCGCATCCTCGATTAACTTTATTAACACTGTCGGTGACATATCAATTTACTCTGCGGGTATATAACTCGCACGGTTAGGGCATACTATGTATCGGAAAGTTCTTATTTTATTTATGCGCCGTGGAAGGAGCTACAAGCCGAGGTAGGAAAAACGAAAAACAAGAAACGAGGAGAAGGAAGAGGACGTCGAGGGAAGGCGAATAAGGGAGTATGCACGACATCTTAGAACGAATGTAATACATTTGTTACTGGGTATCGTATGTACATTAGGGTGGTCATTATATTATTACTATATTACAACCCCCGAATAGTGACACTTGGTGAGAAAATGTTGCGTGCAAACATTTGAAAACAATCTGTGTAAGGTTAATACATTCGCTGTCATGTTTAAACATTTTAGTGATTTAATTTATTAATATTATAAATATGACTGTATATGATTATGTTAGAAATAATGTTTAACGGTTTTGACTAAAAGACAGTACCTTAGATGACTAATGATGAGCTTCATGTGTTACTTCTGAAAATATATACACAATATTCGAGCCAGATATACAGGGACGGAAATATACTTACGTGCAACTTATTATTAATATTTATTATTTATTTATACATCGAGCAAGTATACAAAAATCAATTATAATTTTTACAAGATTAGAATATACATAAGAAAGAGACTAAAACTGCTCTAAATCTGCCCTAAATATCCCTTAAAATTATCTTACATCTGCTGTAAATATCTCCTAAAACTATCCTAAATCTGTTATAAGTCTGTCCTAAATCAATTCTAGAACTGTTATAAATCTGTCTTAAAACTGTCCTAATTTGATCTAAAACTCCTCTAAATCTGTCTTAACGTTGCTCTAAATTTGTTCCAAATCTGCTTCAAGGCTGTCCTAAATTTGTACTAAACATCCCTTAAAACTGCCCTATATCTACCCTAAATCTGTCCTGAAACTGACCGAATAACGAAACTCAAAGTTGGAAGAATTAAACGAAAGTAGGGGAGAAATAGCCGCAACACGAAAGAAAAGTAGCAGCCGGAGGGTAGAAGCAGCATTAGTGTACTTAAGTAGTTGTCCTTTACAAAACGAGCAAGTTGGAACAAAATATTTACTAAGCTCTTTTTTCCTCGGAATAAGGAAAAGCTCTACGAGAGATGTCAGGATCTAAAATTTGTAAAAAAGTTGATATCGCTAGACGAATAGCATAGAAATACGGAAAATTGTAATGTTGAAATGAGCCTTGTACATAAATATGGTTAGCCACTATACCGTTATTAAATTAATATTTTACATTATTATATTAAGTACGTGTAGTGTATGCAGCAATAGCGTTTAAATGTAATTTCATTCCCAACCGTAAGGGATGTTTTTATCTTATCAATATCGACGATACCTGATAACAATACACGTTGAAAATAAGATTAAAACATTTACATTTTTCAACTTTAACGTAAATGTAGCACGGGATCTTGTTATCTAATTGCTGCGTAATGTTCTCACCAAATACCATAATTAGGTTACAGATTTTTATGCAATATTAGCAATTTTTGCACGAAACACGAGTCACTTAGGGATTAGTATATTTTTTCCAAACTACTAATTTTTTCTATATATGCGTAAAATCTACAGTTCAGTCACACTTTAGAAGGGAGACACTAGGAAGAAATGAAAAATTGAAAAATAAAAACTACCTTAATGTATACACATATGGTACAATGTGGTATGGTTGTTGAGTTGAAAGTCGAAGTTAAGACTAGATTAATCGTAAAACCGTCTCGCTTTAAAAACTCGACAAGCATCTGAAAGTGCTTACAGTATTAGTCTGACTGGTGAGCAACTCTCGATGTTTCGTGGTTTCTAACATCCTCACGATTTAATTAGCAATTAAAGTGCACCTATTTACGTTCGATGATCGCGCTCGCTTCGGAAATCTTGCCTGGCCTGAGCAGATCCAGAACCGCTGAATCTTGCAAGTTCCGTGACACACATCGACCGACTGCGAGAACTAATCGGCAAATTCCCTGAGGAAACCTCGCGCTGACAGTTTAAACCGCTAGACGAAGCCGAGGTTAATATAATAAGTAAATACCTACTCGCATACAGAGTGGAGGCTAATTCGCGATATGATGAGGAGCGCTGATGTCTCGGTGATTAGCCGAAGTTAAGACGCGTACGTGTTTTTGCACAAGTGAGCAACAATTTGTCACTTCGATTATATCATTTTTACTATCTACAACGTGAATATTTTAAATTGAAATCGTTCTTATATATAATAGAATCGCCGTGGGTGTTACTTTTTTGTTCTGAAATAAATTGGTGGGATATTTATCGATTTGTTTGTACGTGTATAAAGTCGTATAGATCTCAAAAAAGACAGAAATTTTATACAACCAAATTTCACATTACTTGTGACACAAGTTCAATTACATTGGCTCACAAAAATGTTTAAACATATCTTTTACTAACGCAGTTTTTTTATTTTGTCATTTTACCTAATTAGAGTTATTGAAAAAAAGTTTTTAGACATTCTTTAACAATATAATTCCTTTGATATCTTCAAAAACTTCAATTCATATTTATCAGTTTTTAAAGAGCTATTTCGGTTTAAAAAGCTTGCGAACACTTTCGCTTACCACTGTATGGAACAAATCCGATTCGACTATTTTAATTTTATGTAAGGAAGCGACTCATTTAAAACGAATATCTTTTAACATTTTTTATCAATACTATTTACTGCAATAATTGTTGCTTGCGATTGTATAGAGGGTATTGAACATTAAACGGCTCGACATTAAATATATCAAAATCAGTGGTACTTCTGTGACAAATTCGGAACAGCAATTGTTGCCCATTATGCTATTCATTTTAATCTGAATCGATTAAAGAAAAGTAAACCATTAATCGCCTTCGAGTGTACACATATATAATCGATATACATAAAGTTTATAAGCTTAGAACAGTAAATTGTGGTACGTAGCGTCACAGCTAAAAATACTCAGGGAACCCAGAATAAACGTTTACGAAAATAACAAAGACAGTTTTATCCTGTTGACCTGGAATTTAAAGTACTCTTAGTCGGTAACCAACTAAGCTTAGATAAAATTAAAGTTGATTCTTTAAATGACTCGTTGGCTTTTAATTAAACTCGACACAAGCGAAGATGTGGAATCCACGCTTTACAAATGTTGGTCTTTACAAATGCTAGAATAGCACCCTCTTTCTAGTTAAACGAAAATCTTTCAGTGACTTTAAAAAGATTTTACAGTCAATTGTCTAGTTGTTAAGTCATTTTGCCGATTTGTTACTAAATCGAATTTAAAAATTCGACAACAACGCAAGCATACTTCATACCGCTGAACTTTTTGAAATTGCACTGTGAGATTTTCCATGCACAGTTATATGTTCATATTTTAGGAGTTTTACAGCAATTCGCGAATTTTATTAATTTGAAAAAGAAGATATGTACCAAATTTAATCAGTGACCTTGTTTTCTTTCTGAATATGAGAATGAAAAAATAATCTTATCGAGTTTATGTTACCGTCTGAGAACAAAAGTTCAATGTATACAGAATGATATTGGATAGCAAGTTTCGTACACGGTGGAAACGGACTTCTGTATCTTCGAAGAATTTTTCCAGGTATCCGATTTGAACTTTCTGCTACTTCGTATTCAATATTTCATCGGGAACCATCAGAAGTAATATAAAATCAAATTGCCGGAACTTTGCGAGTTGCAAACTACGCTTGGAAGAATTGCTTTCAGAATCATGAATCTCTACCTTTAATAAAATATCTATTTACAATAATGAAAAGCTTCGTTACATATCATGGGAAAAGAACATTCGTCCGTTTGAAAAATCGATATAAGCAAAAATTCCTTGGACAAAATGAAATATCGATGATAGAATAATATGTTTTTAATCTGAAATGTTAACAATTAATAAATTATAGATCGCTTTAGAAGCATTGCTGAAATTCTACGAAACCTAAAATTTTTCGAGGGTCTTGGATGTTTGACGGGTGACTAACTTCGGTGCGTTACGAAATGGACTGACTCGGTAGCGACAGTCAAGGGACGGTCAAGCATCGTGACAGAAGTCCTGGCGTAGCGATAGGCGGTTGCGTTGTTTTTCGGTGACGATCGCACGCATTCTTCGGTACCAAAAAGCCGGCGACGAGATGGAGAATGCGCTCCTTAGGACCGCAAGTTATTTTAAGAGAACTGGTTTGGTTGCTGTGCTATATTTACTTTTCTCCGGCACGCCAAAGTCATTGACAACGTCCTCTTGCTCAGACCTCACCTTCCCTGTCCTTCGGATTCGCTCGAGCCCAATCGACATCGATACAGAAGGCCGCGTTCATTTCCCTCGGATCAGAGTCGCCTAACCCTGACAATACGCTTCCTGCAACCGGGTTTCGAACACTCTTCAATTGCCATTGGCTATTGTACACTAATCGCAACAGTACTCGGCAAGGACTGTCATCGGAAGTTTCGTGTAAAATTAAAAAAAAAAACGACGCAGTGGTTTAATTGCAATCTTACCCCGAAGAGTATACCGACACGCTTCAAAATTTCTTATTTTCGGCAGCACGTGAAAATAACGTTTGTCTTGGGTTTATCTAACGCTATTTGCAGTTTAATTGCACGTCGCAAAGTGCAGCCTGCTCGAGTAGTCGGTCTGAAGAGATTTTGTAAGCTGTTCTTTCCAACAGGGTTATTTAGCTTTATCACGGTAACAATGTTTTAGACAGGGCTGGTGTTTAAAGCTTCTCTGCGAAATTCTTGAAAACAATGCCAGAAGAACGCGCTCCAAGAATTCCCTTTGCTGAATTTTTCATTCGCACACGGTACTCAATTACCCGGAGGATTAATCACCTTGAAGCATGTTTTACAGAAGAAAGGTTAAACTCAAAACACAGATCCCGGTAACAAGGATAAGCTTTCGCTGAATAATTGCTCGCCTCGAACTAATTCTAGCACTTGTTTTTACCATTTCTTTTCTTTCGTACTTGCAGGAAACTTGCACTCGAGCGTTCGAAAGCTTGACGAACGACTAGACTGAACGCGATATATTTTGGAGTCTGTTCTTTGTTGCAAACAGCTACCCCATTTTCGTCACAAAGATCCAACTAAATAGTTTACTAAATAGCAGTTCACCGCAATATGCGAGGATAAAGTCACTGGTTGATTTAGTTGTCATATTAAGTTATGGCTGTTTCTCATTTATAATAAATTCGCCCAGAGCATTCTATTTACGAAACAGGGGATGCGGAATTTTAAGCAAATTCTACGAGGACAGATCAACGGCCATCACAAAATGACTGTGGTACAGAAGTAAAATTATTCGGTTTAGTTGTATGTAATGTTGTTTTTTAATACTCATATAAGACTGTATTTTATTTAATATTTAGAACAGATTAATAAGCACACTAAATATTAATAAATCCACTTAAAAATGAGTTATACCTCATATTTGCTTTGAGCTTTGTATACGCTTATTGCCATTTTTCGCATCTTATGTTAGAGACACCCACATAAACGTAGTTTTAGTAAATAGTTCGTTTTTGAAAAATCACAAAGTTAACCACATTTATATCTTCATGGATATATACATTTGTGTTAAATATATAATACGTCTGTCCGCCAAGATATTGTTCTATAGTTACCATTGTCCTGAAATGATAAAGATGCTTCTAGTGGAAGTTATTGATCCAGGCAGGCGCGCATTGTTATCAAAATTTCAGGCTGCCTAAGTAAATCAAACCTTGCAATTTTTATAAAGCACCGTATAAAAGTCGCATTTAACGCGAAAGAAGTTTCTGGACAGCGACCTGCGCATACAAATTGTGCAAAAACCTATGGGAATGGATTTCTGTAAAGATTACCCCAGACGCTAATAAATGACGCGGCAATTAATCCGAAGTCCTCTTCGCGTTCCTTCCCGCTCTCCGGCCGTGGTCGTAGGGCCGTTTTTTCCATTGCCTGATAATTGGAAATGCGAGCCAATGGGCCGGTGATAGCGAGCAATCCGGACCATGGTGAACACGTATCAAACAGCGAGCACGGCCAATTGTTCAAACCGGCGATCCAGAAACAGATGGGTCCCGATGCTGGCTGGATAGACGCAACGCACGGATATATGGATGGTTGCTCAGGAGCGACGTAATTGCGGCAACGAGTGGAACCCTCAATGTTGACCCGCTCAGGATCTACGACCGCACATCGGGCATTGAAATATTCGGCCCCCTTTAATTGTCCATTGAATTTCGTTCTCCGGTTTCGTTTCCACGGAACACCCCGGCCCAGTGTTTACGTGTCGGCTAAATGGAACGTAATACATAGTTCGAAACGACGCGATGGACTAGGGAGATTCGATGCTATGGCACGGCTTAAGGGGTTACCAATTAAACGGCGAAATAATTTAACGTCAAACGCGCAGTCGTTGTTTCGGTAATGTGTACCAATCAATTTGTTTGGTACAGTAAAACCTCATTTAACGCTTACTTTAATTAACAATGATTCCATGTAACACGGTTTTTCGCGAATTCTAAAAAAACCCCAAATATTCCGTGATTTGTTGTATTTTTTTTCTTCGTAGGTATATGTATAGTAGATACAAGTTCCTAAAATTATTGTTAACTGTTGAAAAAAATACATATGGATTTTATAAAACATATATTCAATGGACATCATTGAATATATGTATATCGACATTTGTCGCATTTTATCTTCTCGAGCCTTGTATGCTAGAAAACGTTTTACGATGAGAGTGTAATATATATCTAGAGAATTTTATTTATTTTATTGCATAGCGCCGAACGAGCAGAATTTTTTTGAAAATTAATCTGCCGTGGAATGATGGCAGCTGAGAGCCAAACTATCGATTTTCGCCGAAAGGCCGCTCATCTTTTGTATATAAAACGGATATTAGAGAGAAAAAGGAAAGATTCATGGCTTTCGAAATTGAATTTTCCGAAATAAGTCTGCGAAGTTCGAAGTAAATCGATTTAATATTTTCGGAGATGTAATAATTGTTCTTGGAATTACTTTCACGATTCGCCTCAAATTAATTGCCAATTGGAAAACAAAAAGACTCGCGAAGACAAGAAAGAAAGAAGGATTAAAGAAGAGGAAGAGACAATTAATGGCTACTGACGTGATTTTTATACCAATTTCTGAAATGGTGTAGAACTTCTGTTCGTCAGCTAACAGAAGAGAAAAAGAGAATTGTCTTGCGACAAGAAAATTATTTTGTCAAAATTGCTTTAATAATTACTTCCGCAGCATTGCTCGATTGTTTGATATTACATCGTGTGCACTGTTTGATCAATGAAGGAGTACTGCACCCTTGATTCACACATGTTCTACACAGTATTACACGTAATCGATAACATTTGTTTGGACACTGTGGTAGCGTAGCAACCTAAAGGCCTCGTGATTGCTATGAATGTCTATGGTTACGCGACGCCGACGAGCTGGTGTCATTGTTCGCGACTAAGAATTCCTATAGAGAATAAACTAGTTTTTGATCGATTATAATCTTCGATAGCATTTATGCATGTACGTAGACTTTGACAAAGTGAAAAGTTTAAAATACCTTTTGTTCCAAAGGAAATGATAACTGTAAAGTTTAATTTATCGTTATAGGATATTTACTATGAGAACTAGATCCGATTCTATACTCTGAAGATCGATAACAGTTCATTGATACTTCAAGAACTTATTGGTGCAATTGTTCTGTTACATTGGATTCTAAACTAGTTTCCCTTTCACTTTCATTCTTCTTATTTTTTATTTATAATATTTAATTTATTTTATGACAATGATAAAATACAACACTTATTTCGCGTTCAAAAGTTAATAATACTTTAAGACAATAGCTGAAAAAAGAGAACATTTGCTCGATATAAATTTTTGTGGCTTACTTTACATTGGTGCAACTAATTTAAAAAACGTTAAATTTGTTTTAAATGTCTTTTATTTCGGTTTTTAACGGCATTCATTTGCCTTTAATTAGCGACAGACTTCTTACATTTAAATAATTTGTTTTCATTACTGGGACCTTATGCATTTTATATTTAAGACTTGAAACTTCTATTACAGACAAAAAGAATTCGATTTTACTTGTTAATTACACTAAAGTGAATTATACCAAATTCTCTATTAAAATTTGTTTCCTTTCCACTTTCAGTCTTGTTTTCGTTACTGTAACATTTAAGAGCGTGACGCTATTTCCCTTTCTCCATATTTGTAGTTAGTCATTACTGTACACTTTTGCGCAATTCACCATAAATTCAAGCACGCTAACGTTATTAAATCATATCTTTTACTGAATATTCAGTAGGAATTTACATACTGGCTGGCGCTGACTTTTAGTTTCGTTACGTTTCAAATATATCCAGCAGTTTTTAATGATCGCGACAGTCCCACTCTAATTGACCGATAATTCAAATTACGGAAATGTAAACCGTGAGTTGAAAACCGTGAGATGGTAAACGTTTCCGTTTCACTAGTGATGAATCGTCTCAGGTGGAGCGTTGAAGGCGAATTTAGACTTTGCACGTTGGATATGCATTCCGGATCATTCATCCGTAGTGAAAAGTGTAAATATTATCTTTGTCTGCATTGAATATTATTCTGATATTATTGACTAGAAAAATGTATGAAACCAGTAAAATCGTGTAAACAGTCCAAGCTTTCACGTTTAAGGAACAGGTGCGCATCCAAAGTACAAAGTCTAAATTCATCTCAGGTAATGACAGACCTCCACTATGAATGGAAACTCGCGAAACACGAGAATGCCGCGTCTCCGTTGGACGCGTGCTCCTATTCGTAACGAATAAAGCAGCCCTTAGCTGCAATACCAGCCGGGTAGAATTCGAGTCAATTTCCACTGACAATGAGTCAAACGAGATTTAAGTCAAAGGCGAGGCTTCTGACTGGCTGGCTCCTCGGTGCGCCGAGCCACGTCAAGGGAACGCGGGCGACGGCTCGGCGCGGCGCGGCGCGACAGAGTTGCACCCGAGAATGCATTCACGTCGAACGAATCAGAACCTGTGAATTGGCCCTTATCCAGCAACTGCTTTCAGTCTGTCTTTCACTCGGTTTATACCTCTTTTATTTAGGATCGTTTCCTATCTTCGCCCTGCCAATTATACCCGGCGGGCTAAAAGTTTCGGGAGCTGTTTTTATCGACAATCGTAACAGATATCGGCTTCATTCTTTTTCATTAGATACCACAGGAAAAGCTTTCGTTCGACGTGTAACGAACTTTCCTGCGTCGATGATTATACTTGTAGCATCTTTTTAAATTAGAAATACTTTTCTCGAAACTAACATTGCAGAATTTTGGATTAAAGATTATTCTATTGACATGCTTTAAAAAATTTGACACAAGATATTCTGAATGTCTGATTGTACAAATAACTCATTAATGATGCTATAGTTTCAATTTCGTAGGCCTTTTAAGATTTATTTCGATATTTTTAAAACATGCAGTTTTCATGAAAATTTTAAACAAATGTTATTAGTACACTGTGTATTTTCATGTATCTTTTCCCTGTAAATATACAAAGCGAAATGATACACGTTAACAAAAATTAGGGTCCTTTCAGCAATAGCATTTCATGTTCCGAACGACACATATATACAAAAACAGATACACGGTCGCATAAAAATGGTTCGCAATTTTTCCTCTGACCTACATTGTATGTACAGTTTCTCTTCGCGAGCCGTCCTACGGTAGAAAAGAAAATGGCATTTCACAAAAGTCAGTAAACAATGTTCCGAGGGGGATTCGCTGTGTTAAGTTGCAGGAAGTTGTAATGAAACCCTGCAAACTTTTATCGAGTGTTTATCGAACGTACCCGGGCCGACTTCGCGGGCAGGGAAAATATCGCAGCAAAATTGTAAGAACTTTTAAATTTCAGCGAGTTTTACGAACTCGAGTTTGTACGGAGCCGGCGCATATAGACGTGTAAAATTGACGGAAAAGCAGCCGCCGTGAAAGTGTGCGTGCACAACAAAATTAAAGTGCACGAACGTGTCACTGTTCACGGTGTTCAGATATTCTGCTCTAACTTGGGGAAAGTTTCTTTCGCATCTGGAAAAATGCTGCACAGTTGAAGAAAATCATTGTCGCACATTGCAACGAGTCAAAGTAAAATAATGTGATTGCAATTCTTCTGACGTTTTTACTATATCCATGGATAATGAGAGTGTATAATGTTACGTCAAATGACATATTACGCGCAGTCTAGAATTTTTATGAAATTTCACCTGAATTAAAGAGCAACAATTTTTCTGTATTTTAAAAGAACGTGCAATCTTGCAAATGTCAGCGCGGCGCAAGCGTGAAAGGTACAAAGTTTAATGAGAAAAATGCTTCACATAACAACATAGCTTCTAAATAGTTATACGTAATGTTCCTTTATTTTGAATCTGAAAAATAAATTTTGAGAGCAGAATTAATTAGTTTAAAATAATTTCCGTGATTACAATTAAAATAAATATCTCTATCGTAGTACACAATTATAGAATCGTCGTCAGATTGGTAGAATTACTGATGTACAAAGTTTAGACGAGATTGGTGATAGCTATTTTCTTATACACTTCGCCTATCTTTCTCTCTCGCAACTATTGTTATTAGAAGAGTCTGGTATAATTGATACGTCCGCGCATTTTATCCTATCCTAGACGCACGTGTGCACTTAATGGCTCTTTTCTCTTGGTGAGAAAGACTATAAGTAGAACTCTAAGAGCCACAAATGGGAGCGGAATCCAGCTCTTGAATGGCCTTCATTGCTCGGCCAATCCCTGGTACACAGTCACACAGAAATTGTATTTTTGCAAATACCTTTGCACCAGCTTGAAAGTTCACACTTGAACTGTTTCTTGCATATAAAGTACTTCGTAATTCATGTCTATCCTAACTGTATACTTTTGAGGAGTTTAAGTAAGAAACTGGAACAATGTTGGTTTCTTTAACTAATTTCTTATTTATTTTCTGTTTTGTTTTATGGCGGTGAAAACACCTCGTAATAGGTAATAGTCATTATAATAATAAGTATCTCTGTAGTCATCAATCATTGAAATCATTCAAACTCATCGAAAAGTTAATAATGAATGCAAATATGCTGCACGTTGCTGTAATAATTTTGTTGAAAACCAAATATTGCATAATCGAATTTTGTATTTATTTTTTTCCTACGTGAAATCATCTCGTAGACAATTGAGCGTTTTTCAAAGTAAAAAATACAATTTTGAGGTTGCATTTTTTATGAATTTATAAAATTAGGATATCCCTTTAATTTTTATATTTCTTGGTGAATATTTTACTCTAATCGTTTAATATTACGTGTTAACTGTTACTGAAGATTATTACTTCTATAATTTCTCCGTTATTCAAGTTCTACTATTAAAGGTTTCGATAAATTAAATAGCCGGCTATCAAAGAAATTCTTTTGAAATTCAAAGGGATTTCGATGACATATATACAGAATCGTTTATGCAGAAATAAAGCTCTACGTAAAATCAATTCGTGCACATTTGGGGGATCGCATCGTATAATTTCCCGCATTGAATTCGCCACACCGAAATTTCCGCACAAGCTAAACGATATTCATTTAAACTTGAAAATGAATATAATTCTCAACGAATATCAGAGGCCCGTTCTGAAATCGTTTCAATTTCGCTTTTGAGCTCGTGTTATCTGCGGCAAAGGAGATCAATGCGTCCCGTCCTGACAGATCATTCCATTAATGTTCCCGGCGAATCTCGAAGACTCATTTCTGGATCGCAGGCAGTTACGGGGGAACGAAATCAGAAAAGAAAGATGGATTAACCAGATTTCACTGGAGGCCGACTGCTAAATCGTGGGACGGGAACTCAAAGAGAATGTGTCGGGTGGCCGTATAATCGTGAGGAATTATTGTGCATGGGAGCAGTAGCCTAGAATGTCCTTATAAATCGTAGGTCTGCTCTCATTCTCTTTTAGCACGAATATTCGTTCTGCTACGTTTTCACTTGCCTTTAAGCAACAGCGGTTAAGCAACACACATAGCTGTCTCGTTTGCGATCATTTCTGTTACAGATTATCTACGTTTGATTCTAAATGAAATTGTCCAGTTATTTCTTCATTCACGGTTCCATCGAGTTTTGTGCATAGCAACATAAAAGAAACGATAACGAAATATCTTAAAACAAATTTTTAAACCAACAAAATGCTAATTGAAAGATATTATATATAAAGTAAGTTTATTCATTTTTAAACAGAGCTGAAATTTATTTTTTAGTTCGAAGAAGTAAATATTGTGATAAACAGAAAATTTATCTGAGTATTCAGAAAGGTGTAAGTAGAGGCTTCGTTCTTTAAAATAAGTTTACTCTTTAAGTTACAGCGGTTCAAATATCAACAACATTTTAGTTCATTTAGTGATCCTTCAATTTTTTGCTTTACTTAAGTTATTTGATGTTAACAAATTTATTGATTGTTAGAATTGCACCCGCAAATAGCCGCAAAATGTGTTAAGTAATAATGTTAAGAATTTTGTACTGACCAATTTAAACCTAAGCTTGCGCAGGGTATTTCGCAAGATTCCAGGTCAGCGGGTTGATTAAACTTCTTACCTAAAACGAAGGAAAAACACACTTAAAATATACGAAGTATATAATACTGAAATATATATTATATTTATCGCAATAGAACATTTTCTTTGCAACGTATTTTAAACAATTTGGGAAGAGGAGAAACGATTTTATTCGTGTCTCGTGGCTTGTTTTCATAGTTGCCGATTGTAAACTTCCTAAATCGACAAATTTTGTTTACGAGTTAAGGGACAATCGAAGAATTTACTGTAACACGTTGGAAGCTCGCACGCGGGGGTCCGACCGGAGCGATCATTGATTTCTTATAGCGCACGTGCTACGGTGACTGTCATCGCAGAGTGTGGGCGCTTGATCTACACGCTCTTGTATTTGCAGTTTGCACGGAGATGAATGTATGTTTTACCTTGTTACGCGCGGCCTTCGGCGAAGGAACTAGGACGAAAACGATGTCAGTCGGTTGCTCGTGATTTATGAGAAAATGTGAAGAAGGCAGACACGCTGACTAATGGCAAACAAATTAATTTCAAGCGTTAATACGTACGAAGCGAGTCGGGTCAAGCGGCATGACAAGCCGAAGGGAACTTGTTCCGTAAAAACATGCCTAAATCATCAACTAGAATTCTGTCGAATATTAGGTTAATACATTCTACATTCAATTTATAACTACAACTCAATCGGACTTATATTTAATTATAATTATATTTACTTATAATTTAATTATATTATATTTAATACGAATGTAACATAAATATATTAAAGTAGATACTATTGTTATTATACTTTTTTATTTTAGTCAACATTTAGAGGGTTTATCAAAATAAAAGTATTAGCAGTTATAGATTTCTATTAAGAAACAACAAATTTATTTATTTCTACTTATAGAGATTTGAATCTAATTTAACGTATGCGAGATATCCTCGATTGACCACTGAAAACTCGGATATGACCTGCCGCAACGTTGCACTCATTTGGAGATGGACTTCGAAGACTTTGGAACGAAATCTCTCAAGAGTTGGTGCAGCGATGTAACAACATGCAAGGACGATGCCAAGAAGTGATAGGACAACGATGAGATGATTTTCCTTCCAAATTCACTAAACACATCCTGAATACATATCCGCGCATACACTGATTGCGAGCATGCGCTTTACAGGAGGTACAAGTTCGACTGCACAAATTCCTTGGATTATTCCAATGCTAGTTGCACAATCTCCATTTAAAGTGCAGCAATACGCTGAGCATGAAAACTATTTCGAAAAGAAGTTTGCAGACATCATAGAATTATTGGAAATAATAGAATCATTTAGAGCAATATTCAGCTGTACGCGATTTTTAACATAAAGAAGTCTTTAAAAAAATCTTATTCAAAGATGTGAACATAGTAGATGTTCTACACTTCAATTTCTTAGCTGCATAGACCAATTTTGAAGAGTTCTACGTAGTTTATCATATTGCCTGGATTTTTGTCGGCAAGTTATTTAAAATTAGTTTAGGCCGTACGATGAACAAATGTATTGTACGCAGTTTCTTTCAGCAAGTTTTACTATAATTATTCTAAACTGCGTAAACTGCATATTTCGCAAACATGTCATGTGCAGTACCTTTCATAAAATTCTTCTGAATTTGTTTTAAACAGTAGGAAAATTCTGAATATAGTTTCTTTCAGCGGCATCTGAAATTATTCGAAACTATACGAAAATGACGAAGGCGTTTCAGAACATTTTCGATTGCAATGATAAAACAAGTGTATTAGTTGCAACTAAGAAAATCGACTAGAAAGAGTTCAAGTATCGGTTTCTCACAAAGTTGCAGCTCAGACAATTTTTCGGTCACGCGGGGTTTACAATTTTGTGGCGCAGATCCCATGATAAAAGACTATTCACGCGTGTACAGGCACCATCCGCTTGCTCCGGATACCTAGAAGACGAACACGTATTTCACCTAGTTACACATGCCATTAGCGGACCAATTGGAACGAATACAGTGGCAGCCTTGTCTTTCGAGTTCTCCTTGGCTCGCATTCGTATCAAGAACCCGTGAGACGGATTTCTGTGAAACCTCCGCAAAAGACGTGAAAGAGTGCCGGCTTTCTTAGGCTAACTAGTATCAAGAGAGTCCCGGAAGAACGATAAGTGGCCAGTTTTTCTGCTACCGGTGGGCGCGCGCGCGCGCTGCTGAGCACCGGGACACTGGGAAACTTTTAATTTCTCCTCGTAATTTAAAATGTGCTTTTCAGCCGGTCTCGTGCACAGGCTGTTACTCCGCGATCGCTCGTTACGTCGGAAAAGTAGGTGTACCTACATTGTTGTTGCGCATTCGAGGCATAGCCAAAAAAAAAAGAAAGCTCTAATAGCTCGAGTTTTTTGTCGGGAACCCGGTTTCGCAGCTCAACGATTTTTCTCCGACACTAATTGCAGCCTCTCCTTTTTATTATCTCTCTGGTGGCCGGGCAGACAGAGTGTGCGTTGAATTTTGGACGAAATAATGGTGAGTCATGGTTTCCAAAAGTGGAGTAGTGATTTTAAATCGAGTATCGTCAATGATAAATAGAGGAGTACGCCATTCCCTTAAAAATGGAGTTACTGCTCGAAAGATCTCGGAAAATATAACCTTCGGTTGGCCTTGACCTCCAGAGACACGTGCCTGACTTGGAATACAATAACTTTCTACCCAAGCGTCTCTCTTATCCGCAGAAATACTCGTCTCCGTTAATGTAACATCGTAGTTTCACTTAGTTTTTGTAAGAAGCGTTTTATCATTCGCTTCGGTAGATTGAAATTTAATTAGAAAATGCAAGAGAATGGATTTGGCTCCTCGTGTTTAATTACAAGGATTTAAGAAGAGTTTCGTAACTTTCGTTCAATAGCGTCTGTAGGAGAGTATGTGAATTATGAGACTGGTGTTGTAAAATATTGCAAGAATGGAGAATCTTTCTCCTGGTTCCTGCGTTATTGTTCATATAGATTAACTTATTTTGCAGTACAGATTTTATAAAAAGGATTTTTTGGAAAGCCAAAAATTTGTAAAATGGTTACAATTTTAATTTATAAGTAGTACCTGAATATTACTGTTACTATTGAATAGTAATATTAATAAGTATCAACATTACACATGCGAGACAAAATATTGTAAAATTTAAATGGCATATTTATCAAATCTATGTGTGTTGGATTCAATCAATATTTGTCTAAATCTAAGAATTTTTTAAATAATTGGTTTTTAATGGTATTATGGCTCTTTTACGAAAATATATCATATAAATGCAGAGAATGTATGAACCAACGAATTAGTATACTTTAAGGTACGCTTCAACCATTAAACGAAAAATTTTCAAACTCTTAGCGCAACGAAATAGCGGTAATGAAAAATATAACAAAAGTAGAGGCGAACACTGCACGAAAAAAATGGAAACTTTAGTAGAAAAGAATATTTGTGATAAAATATTTTTTTTTAATTAAGTGCTCCGAGCACAGGTATTCTAAAGAAACTTTGTATAAAATAAAATTCTATTTAAAACAAACATTTCCAATTTATCTACATTTAAATAAAGACTAAAATGAAAACATTAATACAATTTTGCAAGGACTACAAGGAACAAAGAACATCAAATAATTTAGGTATATTTTCTTCATTTCTAATAATAGTGAAGAATTAATCTGAATTCGTATAATGAAAATTTATAAAAGTTTACAATTTATTTTTCATTTTCTTACAAAAGTGAAGTTTCCTTATTTCAGGAAAATTAATATAGAATGACTTTATGAGAATTTATACGACTACGGGTCGCTAACTTATAAAATTTCTAAGACACGCAGTTTGCTCCTTTAATTATTAAACCACCCACGACTCTAACGTAACCGATGAATGACGTTCATGTATCTGCAGGTCCTCCAGGCGAAGATAAATTTCCACAAACGAGAGAAGAAAAGGAATAAGAACATTCTTTATTGCACCCTAACCCATAGTGTTTTATAGCAGCAGCAAAATATCCAAGTTGCCCAACGAGTACCATCAAAACCATGGACTCTCGTTACTCCCTACCCGATATTCAAAGCTTCTTCGAAACAGGTCATGAGTGTGCAGTATACGCACTGCGGATATCTCGCAGTTTCTCGTTCCTCTGCTCGGTGACAAAAGAATGCTTAGAAAATAATAATCTATTAATTTACTCATTATACTCCTATTTCGCTGAAATTTTTCTTTACAATCACAATTACCATCGTCGTCATTATTTATTAGTTACAAATTAGACCCGTCTTCGTCTTCCGAGGATCTTTGGCATCGATTGGTTTGGCTTTCGTTGCCAAATCTTTCCATTCCATTATTCTCAGCCTGAAAACATTCATCCATCTAACTGAATACGCATTAGGAGTTTTACCATGTGTTAGATATCTACATTCTTAGCTGTTCTATGTGTCGATTAAAATTATTATTACAATAGTATGATGTTCGTTGAAAACATTACCATTGAATTAGTGGTAGCGTATCACTATTCAATACTTCTATAACTAGCAATCTTTTTTTATTACACTTTTGTTTTAACTTTGTGTTACACGTAAGTATGTCGTACGTGTTAACTGCTTCATTCTGAAACAATGCCTGGTCCGTCGTATCTAATTGTTTCGTCTACGAACAGCGCACAGTCCATGTATCCCCGTTTTTATTATTGACGTGCATGTGAATTTATTGATAGTCCACTGTTGCAGCGTTTTCAGCATGGCGCGTCTATTTAAAGCGATTATTTTATATTCATTGTATTCAATTGCATCTATTGTTCTGTATATGGTTTCTGCATATCCTATACATCATGTTGTACGTTTGCTGTTCTGATCATGCAGACTTGTCATTTTGTGATTGTAATTATTTGATCCTGCGTCGATGCTGCAAAATGTTACTCTCTTTGACGAGATTATCTTTTGCTTTTGTTGTCATCATTCTAAGTTTTATATTACTGCTATTATTATGATTTGTAATATTACTTTAAAAATGAATCGTATTCGTCACTCTAACCTATCAATAAATGTCCAAATACGGTCAAGCAGTTGCTCGTAAAAGCGGTCATGCGTCACAGCATCGAAAATCAACAACCGCGACTTCTTTTATTAAGGAATGATGATGCGTCGAGATTTCGATGACAGAGATCATTCCTCTCGCGGATCCATTGTTATTACATTTTATTGCTGATTTTATGCGAACAAAATGGAGAAGTTTGGATCGTGAAACACTCCCCGTTCTTTCAATGCCGACATTATTAACGGGAACTCTGTCCTCGCTTAACAAGTTAATTCGATACTGTAACTTGTCGGTTCGTGTACCCATGTGCAGTGCGTCCACGTAAAAGTTACTTCGGACGGTAGCTATCGCTATCACGGTTCTAGTCGCTCGAGAATAGATTTCAGTGAATTTCACACTTGCAAGTGTGGGGCAGCATCGATGTGCACAGCTGTATGTATTTAATACAGGACCAGCAAATTTTCAATGACTGTATTATAAATGCAATTTGTTTCGCAACATCACGATTACAATTGAGATATTTGCATATTTTTAAGAAATTTTTATGTACGATTAAACTTCAAAGTTGATTTTCTCGAAAACGGAGTCGCGAATAAAAAAATGTTATTTTGTTTCTTATCCTTTTTACGCAGAATCATCCCCTGCTCTGTTGTACTATAATATCGTATATGTAGTTTTTATTATATGTGCTTTATTATATAAATAAAGCATCAGTAATATTGTACGGACCGTGCACATACATAAGTCAACCTACAGTAGATTCTCGCATACGCAAAGAAGTGTCGCATTGCGCTCGAGATGTGTAGTTTTTGCTAAAAATTTTTCGCCAGGACGTTCGTCGAGTTGTCATCCGTTCCATGAGAAAATTTCATTTTTCGTCCCAAAACCTTGTACCCGTTGTGTTGTACTTTTTCGTGGCGTCTCAAGGACCCGCGGAGTCGTATACAATACTGGGATGTTGAATTACAGAGCCGCGGAGTGTTTTCAAAGCAACAATGAAAAGTTTCCCCCGAACGTCACAACACACACCCAGCAATTTTCTTCTTGCCATTCTGTTGGAGATGCGTTTAATTGTTCAATGTTCTGGCTGTCACGAGTGTCTCGAGTACGTGGCAGTTTCTTGTAACGCGTTTAAATTACAAAACCAGAAAATATAACAAGCCGAACGAAATAAAATCTGGTATACTGTTTAATAAACGTGTCCATAAATACAATAAGGAAATCAGTGATCGAATAATTTTTACAACGAACATACTTAACTCGAACATATTACGAACATACTTTTAACGAGTTTATTCAACTGTTTATTAAACACGTGTCAAATATCAACTTTATGAAATCCTACATACTCAAAATAGTTTAGCAAATAAATGAAATCCAAACTGGAAAATTCGAATTTATCGTAACAATTGCTGCCTTTACCGTTTCACAAAATTGTTTAATTAGCTGGTCGCGTTATTCTACCAGATTTAGGTGTAGGTTTAACTGAAACTTGCCAGAGCTTCGTGAAAGTCGAAACGATTTTCGTTGTTTGCGGATGTGGTACAGAGTTCACGAAGGAACGCATCGTTTCGTAAGAAATCATGGTTCGATAGAGTAAATAAAACATGGGCGGACTGGTTTTGTTCCCGCGGCATTCTCCCGCTGTTACACCTACGCGTGTCTCAAAGGATTTCATTCAATTTCGTACGGCAAGCGTCACGCTTCCGAGAGGTCGTTTCTCGCGCAGCCTCGAAAAAATTCAGCATTGACCCCGATGCATCTTCGCGAATGCTGAATAAATGAGTAGGTCCGCGCTCGTTCGTTCGGTTTACGATTCCGCGGCAATGTCTACAGTATTTTGCTCTGTGTTCTCCCGTGGTCTCCACTCCAGTTGCGCGTCCCTCCCCGCGCCACCCCCCCTTCGAGGCCGGACAACATATGAAACAATGCATTGAAGGTTGTTCCGCCCCACTTTCACACGTGTTCGCAAATTTTGCGACACAATGAAAAGTCGCGCAGCGCCGCGAGTTAATTATCCGATAGTCCGCTGGTTACGTGAAATTGATACACCGTTAAATAATTTATGAAACTGTCCGGGGAACATGTTATCTCGCGATAATACAGAGCGCCCGCAAAACCGAGCCTATTGACTTGGGGACAGATAGGAAACACAATTTGGCGTGATCCTGATTAAATAAAATTTATTTGATCGACGGGAAATCGATGTGGTTCGGCATTTATTATGGTTACTGCAGTTCCTTGTTGTATCCGGCAGCTCCTGCGTGCAGTTTCTATCGATGAAATTTTTGAAAATGACTTTAAGATATGGAAAAAAGTACGGTTATTAAATCACAGATATTGCAACTAGCAATAAATGGAGAAAACAAAACTGAAAAATGTCGAACTCTTGTTTCTTCGATTCTTGCTGTCGGATGAGAAAGAAAATAGAAACAAGATTAAAGAACAAGAGAAGAACATAGGAATTAAGTACAAACAAAAACGAATGAAAAGCCGAAAAGTAAAAAGAGATTCCATACATATAGTTTATTTGGGGAGCATAAATAAAGATTAATAATTATTAATCGATCGATTACTAATTGATGTAATCTAATCGAGCTAACACACAAATCCTGCGAATATAATTATTTACAAATCAAAGCCATTTTGATCTACTGATTAATTATTAGAGACATCTGTGTCAAATTAATTAATTATTAGCAGGATGGAAGTTACGCGACAGCGTAACGTTTAGTTGTCACAGCTCAAACATATTTTGTAATCTGATTTTTGCGCGACGTATTTGTGTTTTCAATCTTCCAAAATGCGCCCGATACTGCTGCCTGCGTAATGTCGAGCGATCTGAAACTTTTCTCATTAAAAATGTGCCAAACCATGCCGCTACTTAAGGATCGGGGTTTTTGTTACTCTGCTTTATTCATTATAACTCCGATCCTTGGAGCGTATTGCTTCTCTTTTACGGAAACTCTTTTCAGATAGATTCCTAATGAGATTCGAACAATGTTTGTTAACCTTTTTATGGATTTTATTAACGTAAAGACTGATATTACTGCAGATTCGTGAATATTTTAATATTTCAATCGTAAAACGAAGCTAAATCGTACTTTTATATCCCCACACAGGGGTAAAAAAATATTCGCGCAACTTTTGAAAGTGTACACTTCGTCCTTTCACTGTTGCTTAACTTTACATTTATAAATATACAGATCTAACATTGAAATTCCTTCGCGCACTATTTTTAAAAATAAAAAATTTCTTTCATTGGTTTGCCACGTGATATCGATATACAATCGTCATTCAATATCGAGCGATCCTTTTTTATTAGCGCCAGTAAAAATATCCTATTTCATAAAAATGTCTATCCCATTTTCTATTAAAAACCATTCGCAGATATTGCGAACTGCATTTTTTCAGATTCCCACTGAAACAAGCTCCGGTTACAGCACAATAGCCGTGGTCATTCTTGCGAACAATCAAATTTTTATTTCCAACAACGTTAACAATATGCAGAAAAGCTTTGCTCAAGCAAGGCACGATGTTCGCTAATACAAGCAAAGGAGAAAGCAGATGCATTATTCAAAAATTCAAAGCCCCATAATGCGATAGGATTCTAAAAGGAATGTGGTATGGATATAAATTTTCTTAATTGACTGCCGAGCTGTATTGACAAAGAAATTCCCGCGATTCAATAGGAGCTTACAGTGGCGTTTCATAAGCAGCCGATAAGAATTTTCTCCCTCGCGATGGAGCCGAAAGTGCATCGTAAGTTATGCGGCCCTCAGCGAAATTCGAACCTTATTATTCGCCAGGTGAAAAGGCTGACGGCAGAAAGGTCGAGGATGAAATAGAATCGTAAAGGTGACGTCTGACTCGTCGATGTAACTGGGAGCCTTTTTATAGTTTACGTGGTGCGCCGTTTCGCTAAATGCGACCACTTTCCACAAACGAGATGCAAGAGGGAACATTTTTGTCCTTTATCTTCCCCTAACGCTAAATGCATTCTTCACTTCTGCCAAGTAATGTTCGGTCTCCAATTCATCTTACGAGATCGTTCCGCTTTTAATGCTCTTGGTCCCGGTTTTCATCGACGTCCTCTCAGCCGAAGCTTTGACTTTCTAAAAACGCGGTCACTAACGCAGAACATGTAGATACATACTGTTCATACTGTAGGTTCTTATAGTATAACATTTTCAAGAACTCGCAGTTGTGCAAAGTAAGAGTTCACTTAGTCGATTTTCAAACGTATTCACGGAATCTGTAAATTTCAAACATTCATTTCCTATACGTGTAATAATATGTAACACTATTCATTGTTAACAAGTATTTGATAAATTACGTTCACAATGTTTTGTTTATAAAATGTTCCGGACAGGTCGAAATTTCTCGGTCTTGGAGTCAACATGGCTTCGAGTGCAAGGGGTTAATACTATGCAAATTATTAGACTGCGGATCTTTGTGCAGGAAATTTTCTGCATCCATTACAAGACAAGAGTTTAGCAAAGAATTATTTCATCTCCTTCTCATTTTAATATGTTGGGAATAATACAAAAGTGCTCTTAAATTCTTCTAATGCTGCACCGTTTTGTGTTTCAATTATACTATATAATGATGTGCATAACCTAATATTATACTGTACATAACCTAAATCTATTTAAAGTCTTGTTTAATTCTGAGAATAAAATTTTACTCTGTTATAAAACTTCTATGAAGAAGGTCTGATATGAACTTCAACTATAATAAAAAATTCTGTATCAGGTTTGGGCTAGATTAGATAAATATATTAGAACAAATTATTTTTCTTTAAATAAATTAGAGAAAATTTGAAATTAAATACAGCTTATTTAAATTAGTTACGGCAGATCTAAATTGGAAATAGTATTTAGATTTACATTAGTTATATTAAAGCTTTATACTACACTCGTTGCATGAACTGTAGCTTAACGCGTTCTTAAGTACGCCGACATCAGTACAAGGGATTTTTCGGAGCAGATTAGGCGAAGAGAGTGACACACGGGTTTAGAGCTGGGACAGAATAACTTTGCCAAGATAAGTAGCTTTCACTCCGCGTCCTGTGGCGGTTGAGGGTGGTCACTATCGCTAAGTTAGCTCGGAGAAATGAGAAGGTTGTATCACAATGGCTAAGGAGTTCGGTGAAATAACGCGTTTACGCGACAGCAGATAGGCATACTTTCCATAAGCAACGCAATATTTAAACAACCGCAGCTTTTCGAGTATCTGCTCTTACTATCTACATTATTAAGAGCAGTTAGTGAACTACTTTTATCGAAACACTGTTCTATCCTCAAGTATGTTCGGATAAGCTAGAATTTACTATACCATGAATAAGAAATCGATTCCATGATTCTGTACTCGGTTTATACTCAGGAGCAAAGTATAGCAATATCGCTAATATCACATTTATACCTTCCACATTAACGAAATCTTTTTAAAACTATTTAGCAAATTTCCATACTTTCTTACGCTACAAATGCGTCAGAGTGTGGCGGCATTTCCTCACTGTCACTTTCATTGCAATCTCCTCTTAGTTCAGCGTGAGAGTCGAAAGTGGTGCGAACAATGATATTAGCAATTAAACCTGTTGTGTTTTAATCGAATTAAAGTGGTAAGAGCATGTAAACCAGCCATGAAATCTGCTTAATTATATGCTTGTTCAATTATGTTCGTTGATCAAAAGATGGCGCAGAGGAAAGTGTAAGAGCGATTCCGATCAACCCATCCGTGTTAACGCCTTCGCAGAAGTAAGGTAAACGTGTTTCCCTTATACGCAGAAATGGTCCCTTCCTATTAGCTCCAATTTCCAGGAAACGAGGGACTCGAGCCTGGCCGATTGTAAGCACACAACGCCTCCTGACTCCTGTCGTCGACTTGCTGCTCCTCCTTGGTCTCCTCTTAGCCTCTTTCATTTCGTTTCCATTCCAGACTTGTAATTATTATTAGCTAAGTTACGAGCTGAAAGAGAAACGTTATTAGGCGGAGCGGGCGACCGATCTTCCTTGTTTCTCGCGTCGATTAGTTTATTGGTCTTTGTGTTGACTAGTAGAAATAGATTTCGGGAGATCATAGAAGGATACCGACATGCAGATCAGACGGAACTATCATGATACCCCTCTTGGTCCTTGACAGAAATTGTGTCATCTTTTCAGCAACTGACAGTATTTCATAATTGTTAGTTTCAATTTGTTTTGGTAGTAGAGAACAGTGGTAGGGTAATTCACTGGCCGAGTAGTAGAATGTCCAAATTACAGGTCTACAGATATTGCAGATTGTGTTATCAATTCGCCGTAAGGTAATTTGTATGAGAAAAGAGCTAAACGAATTTTGAGGTTTATTGTTTCAACAAGGATATGGCGAACGAAATTATAATGTTCAATTTGAAACGAAACAACGGCAATGGTAACGGTAACGGTAACAACGAACGATCCGGCAGAATCAGGTTATTAACACATATACTTCGAGGGATCCTCAATTTTTCACTGACAACAATTTTAATCGATTCCGAAGGTACCTGCGGGAAAGCATGCGATTGTACGAGTGCTGTTTATAATTAAATTTTGCTAATGCACCGGATTGCCCTGTGCATACATACATATGTATGTATGCGTAAATTCATATGACTGACGTGCTCGTTTAGAACGCCTAATGAACTTGTTATAGTCACGTGTGCACAGATACGATTTCGTACGTGCTCAGTTATGCTTTCCCATGTTTCACGTGCCGCCATCAAATATTCGTCCGAGCAAACACGAATATTCGAAGCGATTTTAATGGAACGTGCGCACAGATACCTTAGGTCGTTGTTAGGATTAATAGAATTTCAGAAAAAACTAAACTTTATTTCCAAAACAGTTACAGTTTTGGATATAAATTGTTTGGTATCAAAGATTCAAAAGTCACCTACGAATTTTCTATACAGCTATGTATTTTTAAATATTCAAATATTCAAATTTCTAAGTTAATTGAAGGAGGTCTAATTAAAAATGTATTTAATTTAGCAATTCAATTAATGAATGTTTTTATCAACCGTACCAAATATTTGTACAGTATATTTACTTAAATCGAATAAATTTCGTTTGAACTTTTAAACATTTCGCCATGTAAGCTAATATTCCAACTATAGAATTATATTATTTTCAATAAGCATAGATTTCTGCTACAAATTCCAAATTATCATATAAGAATTTCAGAATATTCAAATATTGTATCCATCCAAGTTTTATCAAATTATAAATTAAATCATCCAATATACGACACTGATTCATTGATTTTTAATATATCTATATATTCTTCGAAATAGAACTGTTTACCGAATTTATTTGAACGAGTCAATGCAATAGCAAGACGACTGGAGTTATATAACCTATCAATTTAGTGCATTTTGATTTCATAACAAGAGAAATGATAGATTGCAATCTTGGCCTCAGTCTTGACCCAGTATCATGACCGTGTAAAATGTTACGGGAGAATTAATTACAGAAATTACTCGGACCGACTGCGGCGCATTCGCAGAGCTTACATGCTGCGAAGACGGTATTCATGAGCAACATGTGACGGGAAATATGGAGAATAGGGAGGGTTGTCTGTCGCGAAAGAAACGAAGACGAAAACGCAGCGAATTGAATTATGGTAACCGTGGAAAAGTGGATGTAATAAATGCGGGCGATCGCGAACGGGACGGGAACGGGGAAGGGAGTGATCCCACCGAAATTTCCCGATTATAAAACTCGGTCTGTCTTCTCGGGAACATCTGTGTCACATATATTTTCATGAAAAATACCGCGGCTGTTCCGGGGTAACGCGAGATGAAGCCCCGGCACCTGCGTATTCCGCGCAAGTTCGAATTTAAAAACAGAGGGCACGGGATTACGTGCACGTTGATGCGGCCGAAAGCGTGAAAAAGAAAACGCCTCGAGGTGAAAGCGCGCGCGGATTGAAATGTATAAATTCTTCAGCACGTTTTTATTGTGCTCATGCTAAGATACCAATCTTCCAACGTGCTCGTTGCAAACCTCGACTGGTCAAGAGACGATTAGAAATTGTTTATTAACACTGTATCTATTTTTATGAAACATATCAGTTACATCAGACACTCTAGCATCCTGTTTTTCAATCTTTTTTATTTCACGGAACACTTGAATGTGTCGTTAACAGTTTGACTGCAACGTCACTTATAATGCGGGAAGGAATTATTTAAAATTAATATTAAACAAATTATTAACGACAATTATCTTAACTATTCGATTTTGCTTTGATTAAATAAAATATTCTTATAATGTATTGAGGTTGTGGCGTGACAGTCGAAGTGCTAAATTTCCATGGCACACTTAAATTGTTACGATCATATGATAGAGTGAAAAATGGTACACCTCTCTTGATGCATTTATTGATGCAGACAAAACGCATAATCACGACTTAAATATTATACGCTCTGTTACGCACATATTTGGGCTTTCATCATTTCAAGATCATTTTCACTTGCATCACGTTTCTAAATCGCTACTTTGGCATAATACACAAATATTTTATCAACCCTGTGCATTGTTGCGAAGAATGTAATTTCGAGGAAAATATGTCCAGGTAATATAAATATACTTCTAAATCTACTTTTCGAAATCTAATTCGTATTTTGGCAGATTTCTGCGGTGCCATTTCTTCCCGGATGAGTTACTATCTCCCTGTAGAGATATTAAAATCTGGCGCGATTTCTCTGAACGCGCTTCCTTTCATATGCATTTGATATTTATGGTCTCCTAGAAAATTGCCGTAGCGAGTGTTCTTCATTTTCTAACCTTATAAGTTCAAGAGTTTTTTGGCTATTACAAAACAAGAGTATTCTAAGATAAAAAATATAGAGGGCCTCGCTGATTATGATGGTTAGAACTGCTCTTAGAGGTTTTTCAATGACACGATAGCTGACCAAAGAAAACTCGCCTAAGAAAAATTCAAACACTGTGACTTGTCCGTGATGGTGGTTAGTTATTCACAATTAAGCCACTATATTTGAAACATAAAATTGATTCGCCGTATTAACGAAGATATAAAGTTAGAGAATCGATAAAGGGATACTCTTTGTATTGGCTTCTCGTTGAGGTTACCCCGCCCCCTCTGGCGCTAGCTCCGCCCCTTTTATACTAAACTGCGGACGTATCTGTACATTGTTATTAACATTAATCATTTTTCGAATGGCTAAACGAGAGACTAAAAAAGTTCATTATAACAAACACAGAATAGCACAATAGATACAACTTTAATTGTAATTTTCACCATCGTGTACGTTTTCTTGTATTTCACATTACATAAATGCGGATATATTATTTTCCTTTCAAGGTTGAAATTGACTCGGAGTATAACGGAAATTCGGAGGATGCGCGCGAGTTATACTTCGAGATTGCTACGTCGCGCAACGCCGTGGAATTCTTCCGATGAAAACGACAACTTGATTCTTCCGCGGACACGTGTATCGAATTCGTTCGTCGTTCCTTCGTCTTTCATTTGTATTCCCCGAACGGCGTAGTATGATTTCAAGGCAACGATTACGTGAGATCCTAGTCAAAGTGTTATACCTACTACTGTCCGCTTGTATCAGCTCGAAGGAATTTCCTGGCGACGATAATCCACGAAGACGCGGAGAACAAAAGGAGGATGAAACGGGACAGTGATGTGGGTGGGCACATAAGAAATTAAAAGTCGATTCGCGTACCGTCCATCGTAATGCCGTACCCGAGTTTTCGCGATCAAAGTTTAAGACACCTTAAAGTTACCGCGTTCCCAGATAAAACTTGAAAATCCCCCGTGTTGTCATGCGCGCTTAGTATTTTCGCCGTAGTATAAATCAAGTTACCAGAGCTCTCGACAGATCCAATGCAATCGGCAGATCCAGTTTCGCGGTCAACAGCTTCGTTTTCAGACACGGATACGAAAAACATGGGACAGGGGAGGTATCAGCGTGCTAATGGGATCTAGTTTCAACGTCGAAATGTTATCTAGTAGTACGTCCCACGCCGTTATTTTTGATTAAGCTGGATTTTATACTTTATTAATCAAACGGTAATCTCGAGATCATTTTTACATAGCTTCCATGAATTAGCATCATTAACGAAGTGTAGTCACTTTTATATCCGCTAGTCATTTAGATTAAAAACTTAATGTCTGTTAAATCGAAGTATAAAGTCTACGAATCCACAATTTATGACAAATTACAAGTTTAGTTTTGTTTATGACTTTATAGTCATATTCACCAGATGTTCTTCTATGTATATCTGGAAATGTAATTGCGTTACTAAGTTAATTCTTTTACTTATTTTATAGCAATAAACAATTATAGCGTCAAAATAAACAAAACAAAATCTGACCACTTCATTATCATAAATTATTTCATCTGTGTTATAGAGACTTTATACTGGTATAATGTTACTGTTTCGGCAAACATGTAAATGTGATTCTTGAAATGACATCAAACATTTCTCGGTTCAACAGAAAACTGTTCGTTTTATGCAATTAACTGTAAAGTTCTTATTTAATAAGTTTCTTATGGCGAGTTTCGAAATCCATAAAAGTTTCTTATCTTGAGGAGTGGTGGACATAACAACGATTACACAGTATTTCATGGCATAATTCAATCGAAACTTCTCTTCCTGCGTTAATGAAATGGCCACTTCAATTAGAATGGTCCTATTTGATTTTGTCATCTCCGGAGTGACGTCTTCTATAAAAGCTTTTACTGCGCCAAGAGGTTCGAGTTAAATTTATCGTGGCAAGAACACTTCAACACAAGTATCTTATAATGATTCTACTTCCCCGCGACATTATCTTTCGGAATTATTCAATCGCCGGATTCCATCGTACCGCGTATCATCTCTACGTACTTATCTGAATTTACGCAGCAAAAAATCGCAAAGGAAAAAAGATTTTCTTTGACCAACTTGGAGAGAATCTATTAAACAGTTACTGTTCATTCTAAAATCGTCGCTTTAAATATTTACTTAATTAATTTCAGCGAGTTACGTAGATCTAGGCAAACGAAATAAAATAAACGTTTGAAAAATACGCGAACAAAGTACTACTTTCCAAGTGTGTTGCTCAACAAATTTTATTTGAAAGTTTGTAAGATCGACGATTTTACGATAAGGATATTCCCATGTGTCGCCACAAACGGTCTTTGAAATTTTAAACACGTCTTTCGAGAAACTTGTTTGAAATTTATTTATATGTCTTTGCGACATATAAATGCTACTGAAAAATTACGAAATCAGAATTTTATGCTTTTATACTGCTGGCAATTTTGTTCGTAGATCCATGAAGTTTCAAAATATTCCGTAGTCTATTCGAGGCATAAAACTCAATATGTAAACGATATGCAGCATGTAATGAACGACGAAACTTCGTTACGTCGATGTCGTCCTAAAGCTACGAAATCGCACAGGGTAATATCTTTGAAAAATCGCGGCGTGTCATATTGCATATTCTTATGCAGAATAGCGCAGCTCCGCATAACCGCATTCCAAGGCGATCGCTGCAGTCGCATTCCGTGCGTTGGCGTATCGACGATGATACTTCGTATGGCACTCGTATTGTTCCGGTAGCATAATTTAGCATTATACGAATAATGAGATATAGCATTCATCTAGTTGAACCATCTTCTTCAGCGATCGTAAGTTCATCTTTTCCGGCTGCTATGAAACGAAAGATTTGCATCTACATTTAATTACGCTTAGTTTGTTTAACAGCGTCTCTTATAAATTCTTATGGAATAAATATGAATTAAAGCAACTTCCTTCACTTGTAGCTTTCAAAAAAATCAGTTTACCCAAATAATATTCTTTTTATTAAAATTATTCAAGAAATTAGATCTGATAAAGAAAGTGTAGGTGCGATTCCATATAATGAACATATGAATATTAAATACAAATTACGATGTTGTAATTTTTTGCATTTTTCTTGTTTTAATAATAAATCCCTTAAATAAAATAACGTTGATTATTATTACGTAACGAGTACGTAAATATGTTTGAATAACAGTGTGGTTGAATGGGCACTGATTTTAGTACTAAATATTCTACTGTAGAAGTTAATATAGGAGTTTTTTTAAATGGATATAATTACGTGTACACATTTTAACAAAATGAGGTCGGTTTTCTTAAGACTAGCGACAACACCACGGACACTTTAGCTTAGGAAACCTTAAACGAGATGACTTCCTGGAAACCATAAATGAGACTACTGTTATCTGCGAAACAGAAAGCCTAAAATACATTCGTTGTACGAATTGTTTCACCGGTCTTAATTTATTTCAGTTCAGCAATGAAAATTAAGCTAATAGACATCGAAAACCGGTGTCAAGTTTTGATAATAATTTCCAATAATGATACTCGAATTCCATAAACTCAATTTACAAATCAAAAATGAAAAGCTTCAATACCAGAATTTTCCAATTCGCTCGGTACGTTTATTTGCTCGGGAAATATTCTTTCTGCATGTGGACATGTAATAATTTGGTTGGGTCGAAAAGCAATATAAATGCGATCGCAGCCGTAATTTATAAACCGAATTTAATTCCAGCATACTTTCACACTTTCTACACACATAATCGTGTCGAAATGGAAACTTGGAAGTTGCTCGCATATTATCGCGGTCCTGATTCGCGCGATTAAATTACCTTATTTCCGAGGTAACAGAGGTTCGTTCCTAAACCCGTCGCACCGACGACGCTCGATACTATTTTCTTATTCGAAAGTTTCGCGTTTGCCGAAGTGCGGATGCGAACTTTCAGCACTGAACTTTTTTCTGTGAATTAGGAAGGTAGAAGTTTTTCTTATTTCTGGGGACGATTATATTTCAGGAAATCGACCAGTCGGATTGCCTCGACGGAATTAAAAAGCTACATCAATGTAAGAAAGTAAAACCAATTTTAGAAGTGCATGGCTATTGTATAAATTAATTACATACAACTTTCATATATAATTTAGTTGCTTACAAGTTTTTGGAAATATGATGTTTAAAATCGATGATGCCAACTATTTAATAAATAGTTTTTCGTCTTCTTTAGAGGAGCAGTTCAGATTTCCTATCCAAAGAAAAATTCGAATACTGTAACGACGAATTGCATTTGCAGACAAACTATAATGACATTTTCTGCATAAATGTTACCATTGACACTATATATCTTTAACAAGTAGTGATACAATTATTCAATTATTCATAATTTTATGCATGAAATAAATTCTTAATGATAACACTATTTTATAATTACCAGATGTATCTATTTTCTCAAAAGCTGCATCATAAACTTGGCAATGATCTTCGATTATATTGTTAATTTAATAGCATGTAGTATATTTAATATTGCAGCAATCACTAAATGTGCTATAAATTTGCATGACTTGACAAGATTTAAAGCAAAACGCTCATTTTTTTCCCTCTGCTCACTTTTTTCGCTTCATTACCGCTATCAGAGAAATATTATTTCAAATTTATGACGAAAAGTGGTAGTTTCGTATTTCTTTCATTTTAACACCCGTATAACCATTTTAACTGTTCTTTTATTGTCCGTAATTTCCGTAGCTGAAGCACACAGCCAAAATTAGCATTTACCTGCTTCGCCACGCAGATTGCAAATTGGATAGCGACCCTTTCGAATGCATTTGAAACTTTTGTAATTTCGTTACAACGGAATTTCAGACGGAAGCAGTTCGGGTACTTAATTCTGAATCGATAAAAGTCAATCCGGCTCGATGCGACGCCCCGTGCGGTTAATTGGCCCGGTTAAAAGCAATTAATGCGTCACCGTCGACGTCGTCGTCATCGTTGCTATCGTCGTCATCGTCGCGCTGATTTAACAACGCGACCGATGATTTTAATTTGCGCACTCGAGATTGTAAACACGACCGTGCGCGCATGCTATAAAGTGCCCAATCAGCGATTCGGGATGGAAAAATTTCGCGACGAGATTTTAATTGCACGGTTATGTTTGTTCAATTACGTTTAACGTGATGTTTTTACATACGCGCGCAAATGATTTTTTTCGGGACGAGTCGCGTACGCAAACGGTTCGTTAAAACGTCAACGCACACGTTGTGGAAAACGAAGTTTTCAAAACCAGGCATCGAAATAATTATCCGCCGATCTGTTTCAGATTCTGTTAGTGCTTGTATTGTTTACACTTTGGATTATATTTAAAAAACGCTCTCACAACATAACTACTTTAAAATCTGTGTAACAACACTAGTTGCCTTGAGACACTTATTACAGGCGAAACTTAAGAAACTCTTGAATTGAAAATTATTTAGACAAATATTATAAATAAGCAACAGCGTCAGAATATTAATTTAACTATAATAATCATTCGGTATTTTTACAATAATTTTCGTTGAATAATATTTAGTGTTTGTCACATTGACGAAGAACTTTCTTAATACCGGTGACAAACATCTATATATTTCTGTTTTAAACATTTCTACGTTTGCGCGAAATTTTCTTTCCTAAGTCCTCTTTCAACTAAAACCTCTACTTTCGAAAACACTTCTTTATTTGGCTCCATGGAAATGCATAATATGAAAATGTTTTTAAAAAAGTTCTACGGTCCATGTTTCAAGTTGAACCTATTAAAAAGTTATACAACTTTCTCAACGCTAGCCACAGCTCGCTGAATTTTTTTAGCCTTTTTATTAGTGTCAAAACAGTTGACTGATCCATGACCTTTTAGCCATTTCGTTAAAAAGTTTTTTATCCACATCGCTATTTAAGACGGTATTAGAAGTTATAAAGACGAAAAGAAAACACACACTATTACGGATCAATAAAAAAAACTTATTCCATTTAAATAGTTCCTATTCTTTTGCAATTGCTTTTTCACAAGTCGAATATAATTCTATTAAAATACCATAAAGACTGTCCAATTTTTTCGTACAATATTAATAAATTATGTGCTAAATCATACTACTCTTGGCTTTTAGAAACATGGAAAATGCAACGAGAACTATTATTAATATTGGTACCTCGTTTCTGCTCGGTAAAATGTATACAAAAATTGCTACATCAAATTTCAAGTCAAGGTGATTGTACATGGAAAACTTCAATTTTCGAATCTATTTAACAGATTCATTCAAGAAAAAATTTAGCAATTTAAATTTAAAAATTGCATTAAGAAATGAACGATAAACTATGAAGGTAAAGGTTTTATGCTCACAAATAAATCCACTTTTATTGCAGTACACCACGTTTTTATGAATTTATAACAGCTCGAGCATCGACAATTTGTCGAAAATCGTAGACGCGTTGGTAAACATTTTAGATCCATTGCCCTTCTTTCCCTCGTCCCGCGGGAGCCGCAACGAAGATGTCGTTACTTTAAAACCGAAAACATCTCGTCCTCCATTCAGGAAAAAATATAAAATTTCATCGCGTCGTCGCGAGACGCGGAAAGCTTTCAATGCCGGTGGTCCATTTCCGTAGCCCGACCTCCTACAACAATACAAGAGCGCACAGGTGTACCGGGGAGCCCGCACCTTGAGAAATAACCGAGGGCACCCTACCTCCGTAAATGGGCGTGAATGACTAACTGAATCCGTTTTACCCGGTGCCCGGTCGGTTAGCCGCTGCGAATAAAAATTCTGACTACGTAAGATTTCTGGCACCGGAATTCTTATTTCCGGCCGCGACACCGAGCCCCGTACGTGACTTTCCGTGTTTCTTAGCGGAACGCGGCGCTACGGTGACGGGGCAGGGGTCGAAAAGGACGGGGAGGTGCGGAGAGATTATTTAAATTCCTAAACAGGGGTGTAGTGGACCGCAGGTACGCCCGAATCCGCCTCTACCTTCGCCGGACGCCGAGATCCGTCCGAATGAAAAGTTTTTCGCGCAGTTTGAACTGCGGGTTCGGTCGTGTGGAAACGAAAACGGAAACTGGAGCGAACCCGATCGATCTGGAGGTGGAAACAAAATAATCAGGATTCTGGCAATCTCTACGCAGAACAAATTCCGAATTCTGATCCCGCGCCGATATCGACGCCCGTGACGTAAGGCGCGCGGATATTAATGGCTGGGGCGCTTAGGTTTCCATGAAACTGACAGTTTTCGGAACGGCTTTTCTGGACCCTGACATTAATCCTCGAACGCTAATCTTCACGGAATCGGCGACACCATCTCACATTTTTACGTATGCCATCGGCCTTTGGATGGACTAGGTAACGGAACAGAATTGAAAGATGTGTTTGAATTTTTATTGTAACTGTGGATTTATTACAAAAATAATTCAGCCGAATACAACACAGTAAAACCGTTTAAAGAATTTGAAATTACTCTTACATCATTTTCAGTTTAATGAAATGATTAAAAGACGGAATTAACCCCTTGCCGTACCATTTTCTTTACAATCACTATGATTAGAATTTTTTCGATCGCACCTAATTTCTTAGAAGATAAAGGAATTTTATATTTATTGTTTTCTTACATTTACTTGAATGTTTAAATATTGGTGGCAAGAGAATAGATTTTGATTTCTACTTGAAGGAACGGATGAACATTGATATTTAATAGGTAATCACTAGAAATCTCCATCACGTGTCTGGCTCGTTAAAGTACGGTAAGGGGTTAATGTCCACGCAGCTTTTGCATCCTTGCAATTACTAGAGAACATTTTTATTTTACCTAACAATCTGCAATTTTCATATGATTCGTGAAAAATCGACTAATTCTTGATTAAAACGGAAGTTGTTTTACGTTAGTTTCTAGTAATGTACATTTCTATTACTACGTGTTTATTTCTACTTTGTACAACGATAATATAACAAAACTAGTTGAATGTAATCGCCTTAATGGAAGCGATTCGAGTTTAATGGAAACAGTGAAACGATGTTAATTTATAACGTAACAAGGGAAATCGCGATTAATTTAAATGTTTTCACTTAATGTGCGCGCGGATTGAGAAAATCAATGCGAGAGTAATGAAATTTGACACGAATTAAAGTTAATCGTGGCGACAGGTGTAATTTATAGTGGCCGCATGCTTCCAATATTAGAAATGTATTTCCCCTATGAGAACTACCTTTATTCGACGCGGTATTGAAATAATGAAACCGAAAAATTTATTCTACGTAATGTGATTAAATTCTTGTACGAGAACTCTCATTTATATATGGTCATTATTTATTAAATATATTGTTTCGACACTGTTGTTGTTTCGACTAATAAATCAGTGGTCATATATATAATATCGAAAACCATTGTTTTTTCGTCTCAATGATTTGAAAATCAGATATTTTTTAAAATGTGTCTCGAGCCTAACGTGCCGCATTTAGGCTTAAACGATATATGCGTATGCACCGAAGAGATACATGCAAAAGATCTGCTTTTGAAATACAGCTGGAGAAGCCGAAAACAACGTGTTCGAGAAATAAACAACGCTTCCGGGGCTTTGGAAGTCGTAAAACAGCGAGTACATTCGAGGATCCGTGCGTATCGATGTCTTCACAAGTTGACCCACAAAATTCCAAAGTTCCATGTAAATTAAGTGAGATGGGTTCGACCCCATAAATCAGCTGCACGCCGAACAGTGTAAACGTAATGCCTGTCATTGCTGAACGTCTTGGCATCTTTCAGCCAGGAAGGCGAGCACGTTCGCCATTGTAGTCGGTATCCACTTCCGGTGTTCCTCCTGCTGTATATCGATATCGGTGGATATGTCGTCTAGAAGCTCGTGTTAGCATATATGGAGTAAACGTGTTCCCTTTTTCGTATTGCATAGTCACCTCGGAAAATACGTTCACAGTTTTTCAAAAATATTACAGCTTCAGATCGTTGATAAATATTCGCAATTTTTATTTAGCGTTTTATATTTAATTATATTTAATGGTATTTTAAATTTCAGTATTTTATTTCATATTTCATAATTAATTCACAAGCATGAGAATAATACTTTTGTTTATGTGATTGTTTCTCTGCATTTCTCTTTATGAAATGTTGGCAATTATTCTGATTTATCTGTCAAGCATTGGACCGTGTTTCAAATGAAATTCGTAACGTTACTAATTACAAGACTTATATGTTTCTCGTTTAAAATATTATTTTTATAACGCACCTTCGTAGTACAAAATATTTAAAATTGAAACGTTATTCCTGGAGTGAGGATAATTTCGTAGATAGTTGGAAACGACGTGGATGTTTTAATCTTGTATTTCATACGAGTGACCTGTTAACATTGTTCAGTTTAATATTCGCGAAAGTTCTGTTAATAAACTGCTTTGAAATATGTTGGCAATTACCATTCCACATCTCTAATAGTATTAATATAATCTGTGAGACATATGTATAAATTTTTCCCACACCTGTTGTACTGGTTCAACATTTTTATATTATAAAAATCCCAGCTCTTTTCTCTTTGTCCTTTACATAAGTCATTACATACGATGCAAATGAAATTTTATATTCTCACACATTTAAAAGATATTTGAACTGTCAATATATTAAAAAATTAATTGATTAAACACAATACAACTACACATCCATCCTTGACATTGTAATAGTTTGTAGCTTTGCACACGAAACTCTGTTTACGCATTCTGTGTACAGAATGCATTGAATAAAATGCTAGAAAAAACATATGTAGACTCAGAATAAATCAAACAAATATAAGCAAAAACATTTTGATCTACACTTCAATATTTGCAGTATCTTACAAATAAAACGTTCTATTTAAACAATTTTTCAAAACCATAGGATACTGGAACCGATTATTGCGAGATAAATTGCTGGTCTTTGCTTCGTTTTCGGATATAATTAATTTCGAATAAGATACATTAAATTTTTTTATTTAGAAATAAACAAAATAAAATTATAAAAAATTTAAAATGTCTTATTTGATAAATATAAAGTTAATTATACCAGAATAGAACCAATAACACAGCAATTGGTCATCTCACAGTGATTGACTTCCTAATCTATTGCAGTAAACAAAATACGTCATGTTAAAATTAATTTACAGCGTTTAATACCGTGTAAACTATTCGTTATTGGAAATGATATTTTACCCAATAACGTTGGATGAATCAAATTACATCAAATTATGTATTTACAATATTATATTAGGATAATTATCTGAAAATAATGTTTTCATAGCAATAAACTCGTAGGCCAGCAATTCAAAGAAATTTGTCAGATTGCAGGAGTACTTCCTCACGATGAAAATACTTGGTTGATATATCAGGTTCAATTATTCATGGTACACCAATCTGATAGCGTCGTAATTTCCTTTCCTCCCTTTATGCAGCGATCGCGTAAACTAAAGGGCTTTGTAATCTATAGTGACAACCTAACCATATTTTATCGAAATTTCCACTGAAAAATGACAACACCTATTGCATCCCCTGCAATACGCGGTAATAACGATCGATAACTATTGTGTGGAACATGAATCAGCATGTTCATTTTCGCTTTATTACTGTTCATTTTATTAATTATGAAATTTGTATAGCTACATACCTTCACGAACTTCACTAGTGTTGAACTAATTGAGTCAATGAAACAAGTAATTACACAGGTCACATTTAATCAAATTTTCTGGACAAATGGGATGCAGTTTTTTTCGTAAAATCAATAGTTATAAATTCTTTCGACTCTCTGCGAAAGTATACTTATTTCAGAGACTGATGTAATGCAATATTTTTTACAAAATTAATAATTATAAATTCTTTTATTACATCTTTAAATTGTCAAAATATTCAGTCTTGTGAATTTATAATTAGTCTTATTGTCAGACTACACGAGGTTATATCAACAATATTATTTATACCGAGTTGTTATTTTAGTAATTGATGTACGATGTCTTGGCATACTCTTACCTATGCTCTATTGTATAATAAAGTTATGAGCTAATTAATCGATAATAAAGTTACAACACTGTTCTCAAAATAATTGTCATATACATTGCGTAAAATACATGGAATGAAAGCAATCTTCATGGTGAAGATTCTTACTTCTGACATGAATGAATAAATTGAGAATCGTCTGAGGAGTGTAGTGACACGACTTGATTCACCAGTTTCCTTTCATTGCAAAACAGTACAAGCAGATAAATATTTGTTGTTCATCGACGACAAGACGCTCTACGTAATTTACAATATTTACAGGACGACGAGTGTTCGCAGCTTACACTACAAGTTTTCAAAGTATCTACTGGTCAACAATTTGGCTTTTTAATAACATTTCATGATGTTTTTTAATCCCCGTCCTTGCATTTGCGTTCTTCGTTTAATTATTGTCACTTTATTTCAATTCTACCTTAATTCTATATACGTACTTATTAAAAGTGAAAGTGTCTTTAAAGACTTTGATAAATTCCGACCATTATAACGTACGGATGCCATCATTAGTTAATGCAAATATAAATATTTTTTAGCAAATTAATTAGAATTGCATTTCTTCTGTTAATAATTTTAATTGTTTGAAAACGATTTACCTGTTTTTATAGTTTTATGTTTTAACATACTGTATTGTTTTTACGTCGATTACAATACAGTTTGTGTTACATCGATTTCTTTCACGATACGACACATATTACTAGAACATAATAAATCATATCTGTTCTCATTATCTCTATTACAATTAAAACTCTTATCGAAGAAGTCAATAAATTATAGGTGTCCGTGCACCGCGGCCGAGCAAGGATAACGTAAGTAACGAATATAAATAACAATCGAACGAACTATAAGTTACGTACTATCAGTTTGCACGTGCAGCCAGAGAAAGGAGAAAAGAAATAATTTAGCGACGAAATAAAATTACTGCTACCGCCGTTAAGAATGATATAAGAAAGTATCTGTCTTGCGCAATTTATGTAGTACTGCGTTCTTGGTAATCCGCCGCGACACCGGCTGAGAAAGAGTATTTTAGATTTTAGAAAATTCACCAGACTGTACGGCGTTATTTCACCGTTTTGTGCAACCAGGATGTTACAGAAGTTTATTGTACAATTAAGCTTACCCTGAATTAGAAGTTCCGCCTGTCCGCTTTAAGCTCAGCTTATTGTTTGTTTTGTATCGGAAACATTCCCATAGCGGAACGGAATTCGTTAATCCGAACTATAAGCCAGTAATTATAAAAAAAAAAATGTCGACACGTTTCGAGCATACCGGAACTTGAATCAGCAATTTAATAAAAATCCGCCTCTCTGCGGGACATGCGATGCACACGTTTCAGGAAATACTTCATTTATTTATTTACCCTTGACAAATTACCTTCATTGAGCTGGTTATTTTTCATCTCTATAATTTTGTTGATCATTCCATCCGACAAAAAGGAATTTATTAAAGGTTTGAAACGAATATTATTTTTAGGAAAAGATCCTGAATCGAACGAAAAGAGTATCTTTTATAAACATACGTGAATCAATGTAAAATATTTTTCCATCGGTGATACTTTGAATGTAATCTGAGAGAAAATCTTGGCTTCAATAAGCTTTAATATTCGCGTTGACACATTTTTTCATAATGCCAAATAAATAGTAGGAAAAGTGTTATGAAACTTTATATTTGCTGAGTAGATTGATAAATAAAAAAGTCAGGTAGACTCTAATTGTATGGATTATTGATAGCAACAAATCAGAGATAGTTTTATTACTATTTTAGTTTATTTACCATTTTAATTTATTTGTGGTCTACAATCGTTTCGAGACTATTGTTATCCAGATGACTGAACTTTGTGATTGTTACAAACATGTTTACAGAAAGGATGAATTCGTAGCACTGCATATTGTATGAGATCATGAATTTGATAAATACAGCGTTTAAAATTTCTGAAGGAAATAACGATAAATGCTAGATATCGTATAAACGTGAATATAACCATCAATGTAATTTATGCTTGAAATGAATCGCAAAGATGTACAAATCTCTTCGGTAGACGTAACAATTTATATTGAGATTGAACTCATGTGTATTAAACCTTATATTTCTGACAGGGGTCGACGAACCGAACAGATGACATAAGTAACACAAGAAGTGGCGCATGTTATTGATAATGCATGCTACTTTTCCTGAATACCATGTTACTAACGTAAATCATTACAACTTTCCAAAGGTAGGCGTAAACGAATTTCAATGAAAGGGGGCATTCAAGAAGAGGAAACATCCAATGCTTCACTAACAACGCGGAACGCATTTGCATGCAAACGCCCGTCCGCACCTGCGATCATTTTTCTGTTATAAAGTGGACTGTCTAGGAGGTTTAAGCGAACCCTGTAATCTTGCTTGTTTATTAAATTTCAGACTAATGAGAACATATTGAAAATGTGATTACACGCGTGTACATTCAATTTCATCTTTATTGCTTTCGTCGCTCTTGGAAATCAACTTACAAATGATTTATTCCCTTATTTTGTGAATTAATTCCCATCGGAATGAATATTCCGAGAAATCGCCGCTGGAAATAATGCAATTATCGGAATATTGCGATATTTTCAAATGTGCGCTATAAATTGAATAAATACGTTACTCGTCATGCGTTGCAGCAAATCCAAAAAGTTAACAGACAAAAGTGTTGTTAAAGGATTCAAAGTTATTAAAGTTGACAAATATTTTTCACATTTTGATAATTAAAAGCCATTTAAAAGACGTAAGAGACAATTCTGAGAAAGGCAAACAGCTTGATAAAAAATTTGAAGAATGTGTCGAAAATAAACGCGAGTATCTCACCAATTAATAGAAGCATTAATGAAAACGTGTTATTGCCAATGCCAACCGGTCAGGGTAAATGCTGATGCTAACGAGTCTCGTGGACAGAATGCTAATCAAACCAACACATCGATAAAAATTGCTCATTGTGATGATGTAACTTAGATGTCAAGGTGATATTCGTTGCAACTAAAGCCACTGCGGTTTCTGCTACCTAACAACCATACACGTAAGACGAAACATTACACCTCATAAAACGCATTTACTCTGCATTTTATGGCTTTAACTTGCGATTTACTTGAACATCTAAATATAGAATCCATTGCGAACTGACATCATCGATGTCCAAACGTCTAACACTATATTTATCGAACAAAATTAAGTTGCCTTTATTATAGGAAGTCAGACAGAAACTAATAATAATAAAACGATTCAATTAATATTTATAAATGATATCAATTTCACGCGAAAATACAATTCTACATATTAAAAAGGTAGATATTACATAGAAATTATTTCTACATAAATGATTTCCAATTTGTACTTATTTATCATCGTCAGCTTTAATTATTATTCACTAAAGTACTACTTTCTATTGTTTAACTCGTTTCTTCGTCTTTAATACAATTGTTTGTCAATGATGTACGATTTATAGTTACATTTGTTTTAACGGTTACGATATTACACGTGTAACAAAATTAATCAAATTAATTTAAATTATTAATCTAATTAAATCCGGAAAAACATTATTACCAGAATTGATATTCGCATGAATAAGCGAGCCATAAAAAGAACGATACCGTTATTGTAACTATAATTGAAGCACATATTTCGAAGCGATAAATGGGAATCGGGCAAAGGAGTAATAACTACTTTATGCATTTTATGATTCAATCGAAACACTTCAATGTTTATTACTGTAACATGTCCAAATATTTCACACTGGGTGTCTTCCATCTTTTTGATTGGTACATGCGAGGAGCGAACGGAACGAAATAAAAAACCGCTCGACTGAAAAGGTATTGCTTTTCAACGAGAGTGAATAACGTTTCAATTGCTAGGTCCGGGGTGGAGGGGGCTGAAAATCCTGGGAGAAAAATAGAACGGAGCGTTTTCATTTAATTGTCTTGCGTACGTCTCCTAGTAAACGTTTATTATTACGATACGACGTTATAACGACATTGTAATTGTCTCTTTATGCGGCTTCAGAATCTTGTTTAGATTATTATTAAATGTTTGAAATGTTGAAGAGGAAAATTTTTTCTGCAGATTTTTCGAATTGCATCTTTCATGTTACTATTTAATTTAACGATGCGGTTTTCCTTCGCACAATTTTCTCATTTTCTATCCATAATAAGATAAGTTGTGTATTTTTTTTATGCATAATAACGTGTAAAATTTCATTACGGTACTTTATCTTCGTATGAAACAAAAGTATTTAATATACTTTTACTTAATGATTCACTTACATAGTAAGTTTATGTATACCATAGAGGATTGATGAAAAAGTTATGAAAATTTTTCAGCGTTAGTTGGGAGCACAATAACAGCGGTATAATTGTTTCGCGCATCGATCAGTAGTCACGTTGCATTGTTTTGGAATTAGCTGTTGTGAACTGCATGAAACCGAACCTTATTCAGCATTTCCTCCAGTAATAATGGTTCACGGGTACTCTCCCCGCGGCGATGATTCAAACTCGTATCAATATTTTGCATTTTAATCGACACGGATCAGTGCCGACACTATTGTGTTTGTTATGCCTCTGGCTGATTTCCCTTTAATTATTCCACCAATTTCCACTTTACTTCTCATTGAAACACGCAGTTAATTTACTTTGTGCTACAACGTACTTGTGTGCGCTGACGAACCAACAGGTGAATTTTGTGTGTTAACACTTTGAACTGGTCACTGCTGGATCACAAATACTAGGTACAAATAGTAGAAGCGATAATAATCCTGAAATATCTTATTTTTTAATCGATACGTCTTCAGAGATTTGTAAGTCGAGGAGTAATAAGATTGCTATTTAAAATAATTTTCTTAAGAATTTTAAGAGGACTATGAGGAAGCTGTACGACAAATTGATAACTATTTTCCCGAACGGTGTAACAGGGTCGTAATTCCTCTGTGACCGAAATGAGCACGTTCGGTATCGATCAAATAGCGACAGAGGACGCGAAGCCTTCAGTTTGCAAGCCAATACTTGCGTGTTATTATTATCATACGATGCGTTAACAAAATTGAGAAACCATGGTGGGTTCCGCCGTACCGTCATGAAGTTACAGGCTTTACGCTCCTCGATGTCAAGCCTCTCGGCTGACGTCGGCGTCGTTTTACCGAACATTCCTATTAACAAGATTTTCCCCGTTTCACGAAGAAATATTCGATAGCGTCACACGCGACGAAGTTTGCGAATTATTTACTAGAAGGGACCGAACGAAAAACAGGGTTAGAGGAGACCCGAATCTAGGTCAGTCTCTATATTCTCCCCTTCCCTTTCTATCCCGCTTTCCACTTCCATTTCCCTCCTTCTCCCTTTCTTTTCTGTCTCTTTGTGCACGACTACCCAGCGCCGTTTCTAAATTCGCCCACCAAACGCGTCACAATGCATAACGACGCGTTCCGCTCCGTTCCGCTGAGGAACCCTATGCCGCGTTCAGTCATTCAAGTGACGCCATTTAGGTACCAACTATGCACTGACAACGGCACGCATAGCGTTCCTTCGATAGCGTGATAGTGATATACGTTGTGCCTCTTCGCGCGCAGTTGCATTAATAGTTCTTAATCACTGACAGCTCAATCGGAATGTGCTCGACATTCTTTAACGCATTAGCACGTTCATTACTATTGTCATACGTCTGTCACGTTCACGATCAACTAGTTCATGTAACGACAGTTGAACTAATTTCTTGTACGTTATAAGTTTGCTCTTTTTATTATCGTTTATCGATAGATACCCGTGACGAACCTTTCCAAACAATTATTTACAAGGGTACCAATGTGTACTTTGTTAATGACTTTGTTCAGTACGACGAATTTATACACGATGCGAAATATACAACGTAACAAGACATATTTTGTATGTATAACTAGTTTCATTATTTATTTATCTATTTTCGTATGCAATACGCCATATTTAGCCAGGAGCAAGATTTATTATTCAAATTTCTTATTGGCTGTCACGATTTCAACAGTCTTAATAGTTGGAAGGATAACAGTGAAATACCTTTCTCCCTAGCTTGTTTGTGATTACCTTATTACTTAATAAAGATCATAGCACTTTTAAATCTCAGTTGCCAGAAAATGTTGAGATAATAATACATGTTTATGTATACAAACTTTCATTGATACGAATATTTTGAATCTTCGACGAAAGGATACTTATATTTTTCTGGGAAAATTTCGTGTTTAAATTAAATATTGGAATTTTTATTATAGCATTTTTCCGTCTCCGTTGTTGTCCAGTTGACACAAATTGTTCTGACAAAATATATGAAAAATGCTTTTCCAATTAGTGATTTTATTAGTCCCTGATCAGTTCGTTTTAAGCATAAATCAATAGGTAACCTTTTCTGTTCGTATTAAATGTGCACACAGGTTTGAGATAATTAAAAATTGATATTCCCTCGAGCCGCCAGGACACGTTCAACATAAAATAATCGTTAGTTACCGCTGCGTCAGTACCAACGTACAAATAACCATAATAAAAAGTTTTAAAAGTATCCAACACTGTTTGCGTATTGGAAACGGTATAATAGTTTTTAAAAACATACACACGCGATGTTATATACCACGCGTTTCACTAACGGAAAAGCGGCTTAGCGTTGCATTGTAAGTGTAACAGAACTGGACCATACAGAAATAACTATCGAACATCGGTTTGCAGGTTTACAGTCGTTAACAAGACTGCGGCTCCGATAACTACGGTACTCGCCGTGCAACACACGTAAACAATGTTATTGTTTTCGAATTCTCATGATTTCGAAAGCACTGCTGCTGTTTGTTCGCGTGGAACGCAAAGTTGTGTCAGTGAACGAAAAGGTGAAACATTTATTCAAATCGGTGGAATATTAACGACGGTATCAGTTTTGTAAAAAAATAGGATAATATTCCTTTCAGCCACCTTTTCCAGTTTCCTGCAGTTTGAATAAAGTTTTATTTCCATGGAGCACGAATAAAATGTTTTCCATACATACTTCATGGGAAAGTGCAAATATTTTTCGAATTCTTTTTATTAATAACTGATAACTGCTATTACCTTCTACGTATACAAAAAATCGTATACATTTTACGTATTCAATGCGAATCTGAAGAATTTCGTTTTATTGGATTGGCCCATAAATTCGTGCGGTTTTAATTTTAATTTTAATTTCAATTTTCCACGTAATAATTGCTTAACAGTTATGTCTCGCGCGTCATTCGATAGCTTTAATTTTCACATGTCGTTCATTTGATTATTTATACGTTCCGTGCGAGTAATAAAGTGATTAATTTTTCGGAAACTATGGTGTGTTACGTTTTCTTTTTTACTACCGATCCGTTGTAAAAGGTTGTAAAAAATAATGGAGAATATTGACCATCACTGAAAAAATATTTCACAATCTTAAATTTAATACAGCTCAATACATTCAAATACTGGAGAGTTTTAGAGTTCTGCTTAATTTCATTGCCGTTTAAACGAATTTATGTATTTACAATGTAATTTTAATCTATATTATCTTGTTTAGGAAATTTTATAGATTATTCTTACCTAAGAAACTTTGGGTGCGTAATAAACACAATACAAAGGTAGACAACCGAATATGTGTTTCGCAATGTAAATGATTGTGTCAATTGATGCAACGCTTAATCGCGCAAACTATTTGAAAGATCATAGAAGAACCAATTGTGAGTTTTATCACCGGCACAAGTGTCTACAATTTGAGACTGACCTATTTAACAAATGCAGCAGTACGGTGCTGGTTCTTCTCTTTTTTTCTCATGACGTATGTGCATAAATGGTCTGCTATTCTTCATCGTATCGGGAAATATTTCCAACGTATATCAGCGAAATTTAAAGACCCCGAACGAGACTCCCATCAGACATTAGTACGTGCAAATGTGACTTATATTTAAAATAACGACCTACTCGTATGCACGCGTATCTGCGCGCATAACTAGCCGAGTGTGCACGCGTTTGCAAAAACAAAATTTTTTTATGCTTTTGGTTATTATCGCGTATACGTGCGTTGTTCAGCAGATATGCAAATATCCATCTCTGAAGAGAAGTCTTTACATATTTTTATGTGTTTAATACGGGGCTCGAAAATATTTTTGCTTGCAATATATACATTTTTCACGTAAAGTTATTATACGATCTCTTCTGAAGCAAATAATCTGTTTCTCTTCTATATTAAAGAATAAAATGTAAGAAACATCGAAAAGTTGTCAAAAATTGTCAACTCATTTCGAAAAGTGAAGATGTACAAGAAAATGGAATTACACTTTGTGTTCCATGCAAAAATAATATAGTTTAAAGTGAATTAAATATTAATAAATAATAAATTAAATATTATCGCCATATTTATCCAAGTTGTTTCCACTGTATATTAATATACACGTTTTTCATACTCAGCGTGTAATACAAAGTGTTCTTCGATACTGAAATTAAATAAATTTTACATTTACAACAACTGTTTATCTTAGTTTCTAAATGACGAAGATTGTTGTATCGAAAGTCCGTGTTCAAAAATTTCAGATAACGTCTAGCGGTAGACTACAGATAGGATTATAGGTGTTAAAGTGTTAAGGACACGGCGCATACACCATTGACATTTTTATCTGCTCTGTCTCAATTCCACGGCCACCGTAGAAAAATGGCTACTGCTGAAGTTGGCTCGTTTATACGCAGTTAGAAGATAAGCCGTATACAAGCTTTATAGGCCTATTTCTCTTTGTGACGTGAACTTACTCCCATTTTTTAGCCGATATCTCGCGACTTTTCTTACACGCCCTATTCATTTCATAGCGTTCGCTGTTTCAGACAATGTCGCAAGACTGTTTCTGATGAAGTTGGAATTTCAGGCAGAAATATATTTGCAACGCAAGTTACGAAGACCGCGTGTACAGGAGCGGGACGAAACAATGGAAACACTATTTATATGCCGTGTAATTTTACCGCTGTATGCGCTCCTCGAAATATTTTACAAAAACGTGAGTAACAAAGATATTTACGTGTTTCCATTTATGTGACCCAACTTATGTTAGAAGCATTATCAAAATTACTGCAACAGTGATCTTTATTACGAGTATACAGGATGAAAGAAAAAATTCGGTATAACATTTTTTTACCTGGCGCTCAGTTTTCGAGAAAATCGGCTTTAAAGTTTGTTTATACTTGTAAAAGATTTAGTTGTCGTCTACTTTTCTACCGCAATTACCTCCGTCCGAGATAGTGTTTACAAATATTAATTGTTGCAAACTATGTAGTAAACAGAATGTTCGTCATTGTCAATGTGGAAATAAATAAATAAATCAAATAAAGCCTTCAAAGTACCACAAGAAATTGTTGTTTAAACTAATTGTTTAGTGATGTGAATCGATATGTGTACAAATATAAACGTTAATTGCCGAAGAAATCGATAGACCATTAAACACACATATGTACATAATCCACAATCAAATTACTAGAAAATCAGCTGATTTGTTCAATATATATTGTTACTTGTCGATGAGTGTTAAATGATATTTGTCAAATCTTAAATACAGAAAATTTATTCAAAATTAATATAGAAGAAAACGACTCATGATGTCCAGTAGTCTTGATTGTTTCATGTGATAAGGAATATATAAACAATTTTTATTGCGACGAACTGTTACACTGCATGTTATTTATCTCTTTTTAAGAGAAATTCGTACATCGAGAAACAATTTCAAAACGGAGTGGCTCGAAATTGATTCGTCACATATCGCGGTGCGTACGAAACAGTCGCGGCGGGTTAATTTAAGACGATCAGAAACATCCGCGGAATTCTCGGATGAAACAGAGGACCGCCGATTAGTCCGCTCGTGTTTTTATCTTGTGCTGTGTCACGAGCCCGCCTCGACCGTCGGTATAACCGATCGGTGCCGAGAAAATGAACTCCGCGGCCCACCCGATCCGAGAATAGAACCCGATCGTTCGTGTTGCTCGCGAAAGCGATTTCGATTCGAATTTTCGCCATTCATTCGACCCGTCCCAACTATCACAGGCGAAATAGGAAGCTTCAAAGGAATCCGTGGCACGGCGGATTATTAAAGCTCCTTGCTCGGCTGCCGATTTCGCGCGAGGTTTAAGTCGGATTTAAAGGGCGTACCGGGTGAGCGGTCTCCGATTATTCCTCACAGAAGAACTTTGTTTAACGCTCGCTCCGGAGCTGTCAACTTTCGAATCAGATCATATTTTTTTATGCTGTTCTGGGAAACGACTTGCTTCTCCCGGAAATTGATCGAAATAGCAACGGAATTTCTGTGATTTTATGAATTGAAGGAAAATATTTCCAGATTTTACAAATCGCGTATTTAACTGCAGAAAAATGTCATTCAACTGCAAATAAATATATATTAAGAAAATACACTTATTTGAATATAAAGCGACTCAGGCATAAGCTCTCGAGGCAATTAGGTTGCGAATATTTGTTAAACAGTGACGACAGAGTTGTATGCAAGAACTTTTTTATGAATACAATCACACTTTTCTAACGCGTTTTTTATTGCAATAATTTGTTAGTAGAAAAACATACGTTTATCGTATGCCTGCATTTACTTGAACACTTAAACATTGATTACTAAAAATTTGCACGCCTGAACACGGCACGGAATTAAATAACTGTTACTGTTGTTTGAAGGTAATGAACATTTAAAACATATTACTTTGGAAGTTGAAATCGTATTTACTGCAATACATAGATGTTAATTAAAAATTTAATGGAGCACGCGAAATTAACCCGGTTCTTGATTATCCTGGATGTTGTTTCGGAATTAATGAAGCGTCTATCAACAGAGGCAATCTGCCATGAGCCTATGGGAAACTTATCGTCATTCGATAAGTCTTAAGTTTGTTGTTCAACGCAGAAACAGTGATTGGATGGACACGTTTAATAACGTGTTTGCGTTTATTAAAGTTTTAATTGATTCTTGTTCAATGTAAAACATGTCTCGATAATTGTAAATCAAACGTCAAGAAGGAGGTGTTCTTATTGATCCCATTGTAATACTCTATTTTCTTTATTGATGATAATATTAGAAAGTTACTTGACATGTTTTCAATTATGCTGCGCTGCGTTTCGTTTTCTCTTCGACCAACATATTTTGTAGATTGATTATGATTGTTTGTTCTCTTGTCTGTTTACATCCTGGAATTATATAAATTTTGATGACTCATTTGATCCTTTCTATGCATAATCTGAGATATAATCTGATCTTTACATGACTTATTAATATGAAAATAATTCAAGTACGTATAGTACGAGTATAACATAAAGTAAAAAATAATATAAAAATTGATATTTCTTCTACTATACTTTTTCATTTTAGTCAGCTCTGGAAGAGATAATTACAAACGATTATCCTAAAACATTTCACAGTTACGATAAATTGGCTTTGACTTTTCTCCATTAAACCTTTACAGCATGCCGTTTTGACTGACCTTAATTATAACTGGATCTTTTGCAATATTTGATGTCTGTGATAAGTTTATCGTGCAAGAACACTGTTGACACTGATATTACATCTGTACTCTAGAAACGAACGATAAATTACAAAAGATAAGTTTAACGAGTCGACTTTTTTTTTATTTGTCCATAAAGCTAAAGTTGTGCGTTTGCCGTTTCTTTCGAAGGACCTTAAATCGAGTTCCCGACATTTATCTTTATTGGCCGCCGATCAAAGAAGAAAACGGTTTAAGGAAATCCGGCGCACAGGAGATTACGAAGATCGATCGCCGTTGGAGCATTAAGTGAAATACAAACGGGCAGGTTATTTTCGGGAATTTCGTTGTGAAATCCTATTTGAGACATGCATACACATCGGTCTATCGTGTACCGAATACAGTTGATATATCTTTGGTTACACCAGCATAGCATTACATATATGGCGGAAGCGCCATTACTCCAGCGAACTTCGTCACTTTCGTTATGTTTATGTCAAAGAGGTGCGACAAACGAGGTTTTCAAGTACCATTAACCGTACCGCGCGAAACTATTTAACTGATTATCACTCTAATCATTCGCATTTTCTATGTGGAAAATAATTTGTTCAACGGCAAAGACAAATACAATGTTACCCCTTAATACAATAATGAACATAAATATAAAAAAATAGTTGCTTTTTTAATTCCAAATGCAATTGCACCTTGCAAATCTGTAGAGAAGTATATTTTAGTTGAACATATTAACTTAAAACAGGAAGAAATCTTAATTTATAATAGTAAAAGTAACGATGCAACTATAACCTCGTTATTTTGCATGTTTACATGCATCCGAGAGATTACGATTACGACAATTCATTGAGCAGTTTACAATAAACTTTACATAAAATGGTTTGCGTATGAATCATTGTTTTTGCTCCTGTTATATTTACGATTGGGATATTCGATCGATGTTACATAAAATTATGTCAATATGTAAATGCATAAACTTTGCATGTTATTATTGATGATTATACCCGTACCGCATTTTACGCTTCTACGCGTTGTTTCAAGCATTGGTTAAAATTCGTTGATCTGTAGATGGAATCTTAATTAATATAAAACTGAAAGTCTGCTTTTCTCCGTTGTTAATACATTTTTAATCGATTAGAGATTCAAACCTTTGAGGACGAATGGAATTATATAAAAATTCCTTCCTTTCCCACTAGTTTTCTGATAAAATAGTTTGAACCTATAACAGGTATATTGCGGTAATAACTGGTCCCGTAGATCGCTCCAGGAAAAAGATTATACTTTTGAATCCGTTCATGCTTGATTTTGGCATAGGTCACCGGAGTGACCCAACTTCGGCCTTCACAAGGTCTGAACTTCTAGGATTAAGTGAACAGAACAAAAAAATATCTCACGAGGCATTAAAGTTAATAAAAAAAAAATGTTCTTACAGAAGTTGTTTGATATGGAAGAGTAGATTGCGTGGTTTTAATAGCTTTTTACGCGTATAGTGGTAACCGAGATTTTCAGGACATATTAATTTTTTTAAATAGAATAGTATGTTTCTTTTTTTATTTATAATCTGTTAACGCTTTCTGAAACAAATTCAACGTTTTATTATCATTTCCAGCAAAAAGATCAAACATTGAATCGGCCTGACAGCAGCATATAGCATAGCCCCGCGAGTTCTGCTTGGCCGACAACTCATGGTTCGCGTCCGATTTGACTGCTTTGCGTCTCACTATAATTTATGACTACTACCACTCGGAATGATAACAAATAATACGTCGTTCGTTGAATTTGTCTGAGAAAACACTGACAAATTATAAATAAGAAAACATACTGTTAGGTTAAAAAAAAATCAAGTTGACCTTAAAATCTCTTCATCTTTTCTTCGAATATTTTTTTGATAACTTCAATGTCGCGCGAAATGTTTCACGCTTTTCACTTAAACTTCATACCCTGTATACATATTTTTATGTATTACACAAAGAACGGTAAAAATCTATCTCAAATGGCGAAACAATTTTTCTGTTTAATCGAATACCTTTTGTCAACCAAAATAGGTCTACCTAAGTGAAAAATACCCGACCAAATTGTTATAGTTTGGAATGATTTATAAAGATGAAAATTATCTACAAAATAGTAATCATAAAATTCGGAAAGGAATATATTAGGAAGTAAAACTTAGTGTACGTGTGCTTAACATTAGAACTAGTTGAAATATCGGAATTTACAGTTATGAAAATTATTAAATTATTTCTACGATTAATTTCTTGTTAAACTTTTAACACTTGCATGCGTTATAACAGAAGTTATACAACAGTTATTAGTTTCAATTACAGCTCGTCAGATTTTCAGTTCTACAAAGAATCTTGAATATTCTAGGCAAATTCGACAACGCGTGCCGCGTGATATTGTAGCGCTTCGCGCGCTGTTGAAAAAAGCATGATGCGTCACTTACAAGCCACAGTAACGCGATCCACGTAAGTTCGGAAAGCTCCGCGACCGGTTGATGCAGTCGGTCGCACAGCTGCGGAGACGGTGCACGTCTCCAATGCGGTCGCGCTCCATTCCTCGAATTCCCCTGGATTCTGATCTCGCAATGCACGCAACACCGTCACCGATTTAACTCTGTCACAGTTCACCACGGACAAAGAGATTCCCCGGTCCCGAATAGCGGATCGAAGAGCCACTCCGCGGTCGCGACCGCGTGCATTCAAACCGAAACCGAGACAGAGGCAGAAACCGAAACCGAAACAGAAACGGTGCGCCTGATACGGAGCAGAGACGGCCGGATACCTTTCGAGAATCGTGTCTCTGAGCCGTGATTCACCTCGACACGCTCGGTCCTGGTTTCCATTCGCGAGGAAGTCACGCTCCGCGCGAACACACCCCGGAGCGGATCCGCTTTAACGGTAGCCGAGCGGCGCAAATAGATCGGCAATTAATTTCGTCGATCGCCTCTGCGATTAATTTCAGGAGAAATTAAGTTCTCTCTCTCTCTCTCTCTCTCTCTCTCTCTCCCTCGCTCTTTTCGGAGAGAGATGATCGACGGCGAACGAGATTACATGAGGCATGTCGCGAGCATCGACTAGTCCCGAAGAGGGTCGCGGGATCGACGATGATTCACGAGGAGCGCATACAACTGACACTCCGGATTCGAAAATCGACGAGCACACCGAATCGATAGACACGCTGGGATTAGAACGACACTTCACGGCAGCTAGACGGAATCCTCGACGCGGACCTCTTCGTTGCCGAACGAGGGAATAATGGCCCCCTTGCCTGCCTGCGACTACCAATTTACTTTGCGTCACTGGTCCGAGCGGATTTCGAGGTTCCGTCGACGATTTCGAAGGTCGAGGGAAACGGAAAGAGGATTTCGCGCGGCGCGAAGCGGAACGAAAACGGCGCGAAAACGTATGGCAGTTGCGGTGACGTCCCGCGTCGCCAGCGAGGCGCAAACTTGAGCGCGAAATGCGGCAGGCGACAGGTGCAAAGGTGAAGCCGAGACTGCGCACACGACGAACGACACAGTACGACACCGCTCGCGGCTCGCGAGAAACTGTCGCGCGTTAACGCGATACTCGACCGCCCTTTCGAGCCCGAGGGTCTGGCGCAGGTACCATCCCCCTTTCTTACCCCCACCAGAGGACCGGCGTCACCCCTTGTTCGCTCCGCACCCTCGCCACTTTCGACCTTTCGACGCGCAACCCCCTTTCGAACTTGTCCCGCAGCTGGATCGGGGTAATCGAACCCCCCACCTACGTCTCTGCTCTCTCTTTCTCTCTTTCTCTCTCTCTTTCTCTCAGCCACCTGCAACCCCTTCCGCCCCTATTGTTAGTTTACTTATCGGTCAGTGCGTCTCATCGGGCCACTGATATATTTGACAAATTTTTGGTCGATCTTTTGCCGAGATTCTGTTCCGCATGGGTCACCAGTTACAGGGTCGCGATGTTATAAAGAGATGCGGGGGAATGTGGGGCATGGTCTTGTACTTGGGTCGAGACGGATGCTGTGGCTTTTCTAACGCGAGAGACGGTAAGGAAGGACAGGTAGACACTGACATCTCAATGTCTCGATTGCTATGTCGGAGAGGAAAATAAACGGTAGCGTGGATGTTTATGCTGAGAGACAATTGAAGTGGTGCACAGAAGAAAAGAATCTGTGACGAACGTTAGTTTCAAAGGAAACGTCTAGAAACGTCTGTAAACCACTATAAATATTTATAAGTTTAATCTGCTGTATGTCAAGTTGAGTTGGTCAACACTTTCTATATATAATGTGGTAACACACTTACATACACACGCGGATTGTGTGTATAACCTTAACGTCGGTTAGATTCTAGAAAAAGAAGTCGCGCACATCTGTAAACAATCGGAAGTTTAATCTTTTGTACATCTAGTTGAGTTGACTCGACACTGGCTATAATATTGACAAATAATATTGTTCATGATGTTGTATAAGTGAATAAGATCAATTTGAACAAAAATGTCAGCACACGACTGCAAACGTCTGCAGCATTTGCAAATATTTAAAAATTAAATCTATGCAATATTATTCAATTGTGTCGCTGTTACTGTCTACAATATTAAGAAATTGTATATTCCTGTATTTTATGCAATATTGAATATAGCACTCTTTTTTCAGATAAATTAAACCTTAAACATTAAATCATTCCAAATTATTTAGAAGGAAGTGTTATCAAAAGATTATTGATTGCGTGTTACATTTTGCAATTAATTCATGAAACACAAATCCTTTAATACGGATAAAAACATTAAACAAAAAAATAGATAAGCAATTAAAGAATAAGAATAACAGAAATTACATAAAATACAGTGCAACCAATCGTGCAACCGTTCCTTTTTCGGCGAATGTAAATAAATCACTAAGAAAGTACGTAGAATTTTCTATGTTATTTCTATTCGTATATATTCGTGTAAATGAATTCATTTATGCAATTTAATTTCCTGTGCAAAGGGGAATATACGTTCTTACTAAGAAAACCGTGCGCACGTAAATTTCTCGTGAAGACATTTAAAGAAAATTTATTGAAATCGTCAGAGCGCGAGATTTTGCCAGCGGATACATTATGAAGCATAGCGGATTCAGAAATAACATGCGATGATTTCATACCACAGAAAATAAGGTACGTAAACATTATCTTTTCGACCGAAACACAAAGACAAAATTACCATTCCGAACACCAGACACTGATGGGGTTTTGTAAGAAAACACGAGAATTTTACGTCATGCAGAAGTTTTTAAAATAATGATTTACACTGACACTGCAACTAAATGATTTCGCGCAGAAATCGATAAAATACTACTTCAAAAAGTGAACAAGCTATTTAATTTTGAATCGTGTAATGAGTTCCGAACATTTTTTTTCTTTATGTCGGTAATAAATCGAGACCAAAACCAAACTATGATTTCTAGTATTGCAATACCACCGCTTGTCTCAATTTAGTTAAATCAACTAAAAAACATTTGAAGTATTGGATTAAACGACAGAAATATTATATTAGCTGAAATCTTGTTTCTTATCGAAAATTCGCCCACATCCACCCAGAACGCGGGAAAGCATAACACAGATTTATAATGAAACCATCACATAAATGGGATTAGGTTATAATCAGAAACCAAGCACTTTGTCGTGACCGAGAATAAGAAGGTATTTCTAAAACCAGTCTCCATTGACCGAACAATGCAACACTAACACAATTATAAAAGCAATGAAAGAACGAAACAATCTTCGAAAGCTGCAATTTTCAGCTGCAGGCATCCAGACGATCTCAAATGGACGTTCCAACGTGAATTAATCAAAATGGCGTCTGCAATGAACGGAAAAAAGAAACGAAATCGCTTCCTACAGTCTGATTATTACAATTCATCTGTCGACTAGTTCCCCACGATTTATTCCGTGTCTTTCACGAGGCCGGCTTCTTTTGCCTTTGCCCGGACGTAGACAACTGGATCTCCTTCTCCCTTTGCTAGGTTTCCCGCATTTATCCGGCTGTCTGCAAGCCCGATTTGTGCACAAAAGGCTGCGCCCAGAACAATAAAAGGATCCTGACGATTCCGCGTTAAGATTTGGCTTCACGCCTGACGAAGTTAAATCCAACGAATCCGGAGCTTCGTGTAATTGAAGCAGCCGCAATCGGGAACTGGAAAAAATTTATCCTCGTAAACGGCGCGTCATCGTCACTTATTCTTATAAATTGTTACATCAGCGTATCTCTCGAAGATGAGTTACAAACATTCTAGGGGCTAGAATGCTAGAGTTGATATGCTGTCAGAGTTGTCAAGAGTATGCTGTCAAAAACTGACAACGCGCCACGAAACGTGGTACTGTAGCGCGTGTACGTGTACATGAATTTTTATGGAAATTTAAATGGAAACGTTAAACTGCAATAGATTTTTAATAGAAATTTAAATTACAATAGAATTTTAATATAAAATTTGATTATAATAATTTGTAATAACTAATTAGATATTAGAAGTAAGTCTAGTAAGAAATATTTCTGTTTCTTCGATTTACCCCTTTAATATCGAAATAACATAAAAGCTTTTTACTTAATTAAACTCTTTCTTGAACTCTCAACGGCCTCCCAAGTAAACAGACTTTGTGTTCGTCGTAAGACTTCATGGGAAAAGAACAAGCAAAATGAACTGGTTAGATGGATTAAAACGAAACGCTCCATGTACATAACTCGTACAACAAATAATCGTGAATATGAAGAGAATTTACTTGCCTTCGACAATTTATATTAATAAAATATCGTCTTCACACTTTTGAGTTACATTCTTTGATATCGTCGGTGTTTAATTTAGAAACTGCTTACTGCCTTCGTCTTTCCCGCGTTACCAGAAATAATTGAACTCCATTACAGGAACCCTCTCGTTAAAACAATTGATGCGAGGTTATTTTTCATTTTGTTTGCGAAGCGGTGCGTTTTGGTTCACTGTGCGACACGCAGAGAAAGACATTTGAAAACCAGCACAACAACAATTATTGTTTTCGATGCGTAGCGGTGCAAAGTCTCGCATACCGTGGCCGGTAAACAAAGACCGAACTGATCGTATTATTCCACATGCCAGTTAGTCTTCACAGTGAAAACTGTTTCCCCGATGGAAAATTTCAACCGGTCTTTCGGCAAATGGCTCGTCCCAGGTGTTGCCGAACGGCTCTCGCCCACCATGGTTACATTTCACACAGCACGCGCGTGAAAATAAAAATGTTCAAACAGACGTAAAGGGGAATTCACGTACCTCCGATCGTTTTATCTATCCGTACTCCGTTCTTGATCTGAACAAGATTTACGAATATTTTCGTGGTACAGAACGAAATAGATTGTAACCGCGATGCTGGAAAAGTTCTTCGGGTTTCAATTGAAAAAGAGAAAAATGAATTAGCAATAGTTATTCTTAATGATTATTTGAAATTAATCTTGAATAAACAACTGGAAGTGTTATGTATGCGTCATCATTGTTCTGCAGATTTTTACGAAAAGTAAAAATAGGAGCTACATCGAATTCTTTCCCAATTTTGAGAATCTCATTTTCAACACTTTTTTTATTATGACTAAGAATGACTTTATAATTTTTACTGTGCCTTTAGTATTATTATCAAATACTAGATCTTCATATTTTAAAATATCTACAAGCCTTTAAAAAACATGAAATACGTATTTAAATAAAATTCTATTTGGTTTGCATCTTTCTAACCTATAAAAATTACTAATATATTATTAATATATCTATTGCATTTTATTTTGAGTTCTAAACATAGAGGTAATTATAAATAACAATTGTGAACTTGTACAAAAGTTCTGAAAAGGATTAAATTCCACACAATTTTTAGCTTTAAATTCCGCGCAACCTATAACTGATTGGCACTACTGAATTTTATTTTACCGAGTTTATTAATACCCTATAACAATCGAATGATCGTTTATTTATTCAAACGCTAATCTACAAAATAGCTTCATTAGCGAACAAGCGGTAGCTTCAACGTAGCAACAAATTCGCACTGAAAATCATTCCGCAAACGTCAATGCATAACATCAGCGCGAGTAGTACGACGCGTGTCTTCGTTTCCATTAATTTTAAAAACCGGCTTGCATCTGACACGGGACAAGCATACGCGCGTGATGTACGTCGTTAATAATTAATACTAACGACGCTATCCCTTTACCAGACTCTGCACAATTTTCGCTGGTGCGGAATTTTTCGTCGAGTTAAAGGGACTTTCGCGGAAAAAATTCTGAGCCCCAGCATTTTCGGTTGGCCAGGTTTTCAGATTTCTTCGCCCTTTGAAAATACTTGCGTCGTTAAAAAGATCTTTTGAAATTTCGATAAATTGACGTCGCTGCCAGCGTGTTCAGCCGAACACAAGTTGGGCGCGCGAGATTACAGAATAGGTATTATGAATATCCTTCTGAAAACTTTAAATGCGTTTCCCTCGAAACTGCATCCTCCAGACGCGGATTTTCCGAAACTTTGTATACCACCGGGTACGCGTGTACGTGGAACAACGTCCTCCGTTATCATGAAACGCCGATAATGAATATTCTTTAAAGGGCTTTGGAAACAATGACTTTCGGGACGAAAACTTCAACCGTAACTCTGTCGCGTCGCCATTTTGTTACTGTTCTTTTTTATTTTATATCCGGAGCGAACGGCGCTTAACCTCAACTATTAGATGATCGATCACTCGTGGCATTTTTGTTTTACACACTGTGCCAGAACGGAGAGATCTTTCACGCCGGAAACCAATTTTTTTTTGTGGAAGAGTGGAAACGGATAAGCGTCACGGAAAAACCGTGCTACATTTTAGCACGGAAATTAGACATTGAACGCAAAGATAATAATTGCTTGAGTTCGAGAATACTGATAATTTTTTCGAAAAAGTTTATTTTAAAATTAGCTTAGAGAGCACTCTAATTTTGCAGAAGGCTGAGCTAACCATCAAGATTAACCAATCAGAGATTCTCTGAGAATTTTAACTCCAATCTATACAAAACTTTGACTGTCCTCTTTTCTTCAGTATTATTTGTTTAAATAAATTGCAAATAATAATTCTTCATTCATGGTGCATTCTCAATATAAATACTTTTTAGTTAAACAAAAATATTAGTATGTATTATTAATAAGTCCTCCAAGGTAACAGTTAGAAAAAGAGTAACTCTTTCGGTAGAAATGGTGTTTTTAAAATATCGGTCTTTATATTTGTTATCAGTACGAACTTTTCTAAATTTCTTTAATTTCGTTGTTTCCAGAATTGATGAGCCTTTAGAAATCGATACAAATTCGTTAATTGATTTTTTAACAAATGAGCAGCCAATTTCTCTACCCAGACCACTATGTGCCGGCTGCTGTTGAGAATTAGGTCAGCAAGCTATTTCAAGTCAACTACTGAAAGATAGGGAATCCAAATTTACAAAGCGAAAGTACCGGGAATCCGCGTAAACCGGTCGATAAATACGACTTATGCGGCGAACATTTTGCGTTAGAATGATAGTAATTTTGAAAAGATTAGGTAGATTTAGGTAGATACTTGCGCCCGAACGATAAGTCTATAATTAAAAATTTTTGAAATTAATGGATTACTGAGAGATTACAAGATAGTTATATTTCAGTGAATTTCCAAAATAATTTTCTCTACTCGTACATTTGATTTAATGTTACGCATTTTCTGAAATTAATTATGTCCTTAATGTGCTATCGATTCGCTGTTAGAGATAAGGTAAGCACAATTAGTGAAATTAAAGCAGTAACGTTACATTTCTATCCCGAATTTCAGACGTTCAAGAGTAAATACAATCAGATTAATTAACTTCGATGTGCAACGATATAATTAATAATTTTATTAAAAGTCAGACATGCTGTATGACACGTTGTTTTATTACGAATCTGACGCAAAATAAAAAAGGTAATTTTAAAAAGAAAAGTGTGATACGATTACAAAAATTACTAATTGAAATTATTAATTATAAATTACTACTGATTGATTTGTATTATGTGTCTATCACAATTACATTTAAATCGTTTATTTGTTAATTATATTGCATACTAATTTTATTCGAAATCAGTTTGGTATATTGTAGAAAATGTGTTACTATTGATAAGATTTGATAAGTAACTCTTAAGAAGAACGGAGTGCGCAAGTAGTAAATGTGCCAGAGGTTTAGCTTGGAAATGTTTGCCTCGTTCTACTTCGATATTATTCGATTCTCGAAGTAAATAATTCAGTATTCCTGAAACTTTGAAGTAAAGTCTGTATTAACATAGCGAAAAGCTCTAGTTAGCGAGTATCTTCTACGGGTTGCGCAAACTCTACTTCAACAATGTTCCGTGTAAAACGGACGTGCGCTGAAAGAGTGACTGCAGTTGCAGCAGTCCGAGTCATGACAGGGGGATTTCCGATTATCAAGTTCGCTGCTTCAACCCCTTTATCCCTTAAGTCCTTTAAATGGGAGTACGAGACAAAACTGTCTTAGTTCAATGAAAATTTTGGGGAGACCAACTAAATATAAAATACCATTTTATTTTTCCAATGTTAAGCCCAAACTTACGGTTGGACATTAATGTAAAAAAAATTTTGCAAAATTCGGTGATCGATGTTTTGCAATAATCTATTTCTTCGCTAAATACGGAAAGAATGAATTGCCATGTTTAATGGGCATCGTGATAATGTAACGTATGTAGGTGTCAAATGAAAATAATTTGGGTGTTGTTCACCGGAATGAAGGTGTTTTAGTAGTTCTTACTATTAACCGAAAGCCTAGGTATTAAAGCACGCATCTGAAAGGAGAGGAAGTGGATCTTGCTACGAAAACGAATAAACAATGCAGACTGACCGAAATGCATGAGAGAAAGGAGAACATGCGGAAGACATGCGGCTGGGGTGCTTTATTTTATTTGCATTTGCAGCAGGAATAAGGGGAATTAAAGTGAACATCGCAACGCAGCTGAGAAACTTTAAATATTTTTGACAGTATTTCGAAATTATTGGTAAGAATATTCTGTTTACTTGAATAACAGAATATAATTTTCATAGAAACAGGTGATTCTGGTAATTCGTTTAAATAAATTGTGACAATTTATACAAATAAGCGAACCTGGATAAAAAGCTCGATTGAATTTATAAAAGCATGAAAATTAAAATAAGAAGAACAATTATTAAATTAATGTTGCAACTGCATAATACTAATTATATTCCAGAAACAACTGTTTTCGAAAGGTTCTATAATAATTCTAATGAAATTCTTATTGTAAAATTATGATACCTGGCATTTCATGCTGTAATGTACGATTCAATCCTTACGACTCACTGCAATTTAATATTTAACAAAAGACTATTACTGGACAGCGCATTTTTAGCATCGCAAGACTTCTACCTGACGTCAGAGAAGAAGTGGAGCGCCCTATTTTTCATCGAGTCTGACTATTTTATTACCAGTCTGACGCATCCAAGATTATGCAGATCACCGTTCGCAGTAACAAGGTACCAATAAGGAACGGTTATATAGTATAATTGTTAATCAGATACGGCATTCAAACTGAATGTGCTTTAAAATTAAGGTTTTCTACATAAAGAACCTGTTGTTTAAATATTGTGTGTATAGTATAATATATAAATTAAATCCTTATTCACGTGATTGATTTTTATTTTGACAACTAAAATAATTGTCTTACGCATACTCGTTTAATAGTCAAATTATTTCATATAAAAAATTTTGTTCGTTAAATATTGTCTCTATCTTTTTTAATATGTCTTATTGTTGTCTTACGCACGCATTAGAAAGGATGTTCGCATACGTATTCGCGTCCTTGTGCAATGAATACTACGAACGTTTCCTTGAAGCTTCAATTACATCATGCTTTTTAATTTCAACAATGTGGTAGTTGCGGTTAATTCGTATATTTCGAACTCCGTCACAGGAATAGATATAACGTTTGATGTAATGTAATTAAACCGTATTGCCGACCATGTTGCCGAAGTAATTACGGTGCTTATATTTTGTCCAGTTCTAGTTTAACAGTTAATATTAATCACTTTAACATAACATTTAATGTAACATTTATTATTGGCACAAAAGTATACGAACGAACACAAACTTCTGTGACATGTCCATTAAGTTCATTCAATCACCTAGTCAGCATTCATTTAAAAAATGTTGTCTTCATTGTCGTATGATTATAAAATAAAATATTGTTTCCTGTTAACGTAGCTGTGACATTTAGTATACGTATATATTTATCCCCAGCATTAAATTGATAATTAACACTTTATCATAATCGATATAATTTATGAACATCTTTCACGGATACTATCTACTAGAAAATTGTTCAGCTCCAATTTGTTATAAAGCATGCACGATTCATTCCGTTTATAACAGCTTTTCGATCAATATTGCAGATCAGCTTTCATCTTTTCATATGACTGCAATCTTCCCGTAAAAATACTTTTGCAAGCGATCTTTCTTATTTGGTATTTTCCCCTGGACACTTCGATCCCATTTCGAGTAATTACAACGCGTTCAACTAATGCGAGCAATCAACCGTGCAAATAGAGCTCCGCTCGCTTCCAGCACGTGATTCCTGTTATTTGTCATCGGACTGCATCGGCTAGACTGCATCAGGACGATTCATTACGGCGTTGCATGTGCAAACGATATGCAAAAAGGAAGAAGATGGAGGCGCCGGATGCGTCAACGGCCACGCATACTTTTTCTTCGTTTTGAAACGATTTTACGATAACGGCCGTGGACACTGGCGAGCAAAAAAATAGTATCGGCCGTTCGATATTCCTTTACGTGGGCTGACCGCTTCCGCCATTGTTCAGCAAAAGTGATAGAAAAGAAGTTTTGATTGTACCGGGTGTATCGGAAGCACTGGAGCAAATTAGAGTGTTATTGTAACTTGTTTGATACTGTTAATGCGTTTATGGTACTGGATAAAAGTGTTAACATTAAGAATTATTAAATTAACATATAAAATCAGGCACAACGTGTTCAAAATATTTACATATTTATAAATAATTATTAATATAATCCTGATTATGTTAATATTAATAAGAAAAAAAGGGTTCCACATGGCTTCTTGTTTTTATAATCATTGCAGGACATTTTTGCTGTTCTCTACAGATCGATGTGGTTTCAAATGAAATATAAATCCTTCACATTTAATAAATAAATGCCACTTGGCCGGCACACAATAAACGAACCAACCTAAAAAATTATAAATTTATTTAGAGTCTTAAAATATTACATTCTTGAATGCCAAGTAACCAGGAACAACAATCTCCGAAACAATCGAGGAGAATAGCATTATCGATGTATCATCGCGAACAATAAAGAATTAATTAAATCACTCCTCTAATAAAGAATGGATACATCGTACGATATTAATTGTTATTTTTATTCAGTGCACAAAGCACTCCATTGATAGTAACGTCGACGCTCGCAACACGTTCCGTGCGTTTTCGAACTGCCTCAAGGTGTCGCAATGAATCAAAATGGCGGTGAATGATTATACTCGAATTCAGGATATCCTGTGTACGTCATTGATATCCCTATCGATAATTCACGCATGACTTATAGAGGCGAATGCTAGGACTGATCTCGAAATAATGAGGTTTCAATTAGCCGGAAATAGATGTTCCTTCTTCCGATCGGGGCGTATCGGGATGTTACGTAACGGTGTACAGTCGGAGCCGGGCTTCTCCTTTGATTTCAATATTCGTCCCAACACGGTAATCTATTACCGTGTCAGGAAGTAGTAGTCAACGATGGCGTGCTTGGTGCGCTGCCAAATTCACTTTCAAAGACATTCGCCGGCAAGCGACGTACGTGCCCCGACATTTCTTTAAAAAGCGAACAAAACGACCGATACTCTTTCGTCATTGGGTAAATCCAATCGATGAAAATTAATAGGAAAGGCCAGACGAATTTCTGTATTTCCTTCTATTTCCGAAATGTTTGATCATGTTAAGATTTATCCCCTTTAAGGTCAACAGCCTGGGATACTCGAATAAAGTTTCCTTTCGTAATTCCATAAATGTTTGCTGCTTATTTATAAAAGTGTGATATAATTAAAATTAAATATTTTTCGTTATCCTAATGCTATTCTAGCTTTCTCAACATTTATGATGTAAATCTAAACATTAATATCTTTCTCTTTAATGATTTAGTTTTTAGAGTGTTCAGTGTAGACTTGTGAGTGTTGATATACTAAATTCAATTACTATAATATCCTTTCAGCTTCACTTTTGCAATTTTTGTCTGTGATTTATACAAAGTTGATGTCTTTTTCTTGATGTGAACAATCTCGCAACGTAGTCGGAAAATTTAGAATATTTCGTCATTATGAGACGGATTTTTAAACTCGATGCAAAGTGTCGTGCAAAGTACAATGTTTTTAGTTTTATACAAAATTAACGAAAATAGCCCTGTAAACAAATAACACCAACTGTTTCGCTTCGAAAATAATCGTCATATACTGAGAATTGGCCGGGTTCCTTGTATACGACGGAAATATCCGACGCTTCTACATCCAACGATTGGAATTTTATATAATTACTTTCATAATTGCGATGAGATGCCTCAAGCATTGTTTAATAGCCGAGGTCATTCACTTATCAGATTATGTACAAAACACATGAGAGATATAAGATAAACGAATCCTGTTACCATTCTCTTTTCTAATATATTTATATATGTTTGTTCTGAAGTAATTATACTGTTGGCTTGCAAATAAAAATATCTCAGACTTTACTATTGATTTTTCAAAAAATGTACGTAAAAGAAGCAACTCTTTCAATGATTATATGAATCGGTAAAGTCGGTATTAAAAGTTTATGTGGATAAAAAATTTTGGAAGTTATACGTAACGGTAATATCGAATGTCTGTTTCGCTGAAATATGTTCACAAAAATGATCGAAGAAAATATTTGACAGAACAGCTTGAATTTTATTTCCAAATTTCCGGCAACTACTTATTTGTGGAGGATTACATCTACCAAATTTCAGTGGCCTTGAAATGTGCTGCCAAGTTTAATATTCTGATGAACTTTTAAAACAGAAATACATTTCAGTTTATTTAATCGAGGTTGTTGTAACATAAATGAAAAACTTTTGTTATAAATGTATAAAATCCACAGTCTATTAACAATCTCCGAAAGACCTTGAAGCTAACGAGAACAAGATATCTTTGCATCATTATTGCCTCATGGTCCTCGTAAGTACACCTTGTCGATTTATTAATACTTTCTCCTATTTTCAATAACGACAAACATTTTCGTGTTAAATTCTTCGCGAACCATTCCACCCGGAAGCGAATAAAAGTCTTTGTGTATCGTTTGTCTAACTTCTCTTGTCAGTAGCAGTACAAGGAAATGATCGATGAAAAACCATCATGAAACAATAGAATTAACAACGGAAATGAATAAAATCTATTCGGATGCGTTTGCAGACACCGCGGAGTAGCCACTTTCGGTCTCACGTTTTGACGTTGAATAATGTTTCTTGTTCCCGTTTCTAAATCCACTTCGCCCAAGCTCTTTGGATGCACATTTCTGTGCGTGCATCGAGGACACACGTTCTACCCTGTGTTCCGCGAGTAGCAGCTGATACGATATGTTTTGATTAAAGGGAGAAGCTCAGAGGACGCTATCGTTAAGCCCTTCTTATCGTGTGGAACTATGGAGGAGGCTTTGACATAGGATTGCGTACGTCACCTAGCATGCCAGTAATTTACCGACAATGATTAGAACCTTGATTTCGAAGTGATTTTCCTCGGAGAGCAGAGTATTCCTCGTTACAGCAATTTACCGCTTTCAATAGATTTTTTAAAATATACGCTTCATTTTTATGATCACAGAGATCGAAATGCAGACGTGATGTAACTTTGCTTTTGACTGTTTGTTGGTAGAATTACGTATATTATACTATACTATACTATACTATACCATACCATACCATACCATACCATACCATACCATACCATACCATACCATACCATACCATACCATACCATACCATACTATGCTATAATGTACTATGTTAACTATATATACCATGTTATACTATGTTGACTGAGACAATGGTAATCGTATCGAATGTGTCTAATTGATCCTAAGAAGCATTTTTATTTAAAACGTTCACATTACCTAAGTTGTATCATGAATTATGGACTATAGAATATTTTGAAAGATTGTATCATACGATCAACATCGGAATTGTTGGGATTTTCCAAATAATATACGCAGCGATGATGTTTTCGGGCGAATCTCTTCCTACACCTATCGGAATTGTTCGTTTGCCAACGTCAAACGCTATATCGACTCTTGTCTAGCAACAAGTAAATAGATATTTCCTGCTATATGCAAACATCCGTACACCGGTATTCAGATAAAACCGATAGTTACGCGACATCAAGTGCTAAGTACCTTTGAGTTACGGCCAACATTTTGACCGAAATTATCTATTAGCATCGTTGATATGTTGCTTCTTAAATATTAGACTGTCAACTACGAAACTTTATATTCCTAAATCAAGAGAAATACTATAAAACGATAACTCATTTAAGTTTTTTATGTCGTCAGCGCAAATATTAACAGTAAACCTACTGTGACGATCAAATTGGTAGATTTCACATCTTTTTATTTTGATATTACAACTGCAAATGTTGTAAAATACTGGAATAAATTTAGAACAATTTTCCTTGCTTGTTACATCGAACATAATACATTCGTTCTCTTTAATGCTCGTAATCTTGTTGCTGTTTTAATGCATAAAATTCGCAGTCTACTTCTACAGACAGAAAATTCAACAAAAATTCAGACTCGATATTATTTTAAAACATGATACGTTAGTCATTTTAGTGTTTTAGAAATGTTTTAGCTCTTATTATATTTTTCAGATTAGGGAGAAAGTCGTAAGATTACAGTTCAGAGAATCTGTTCATGGAAGGCGATAAGTATGTAAACGGTTAGATCGTACACGGTACGCCACATTGATTAATTTGTAATATTCATGAAAAATTGTTATCTATCACGATTTTTATATGATTCATGATATGAGTATAATGTAAAGACGAGTGATGTGATTTGAATGGCATTTATATAATACGAATATAATATACATGTATAATAAAATTATATACATAATCAAAATTATGTAATAAAATTATTATAATAAATTTATTTTTACAATTGTAATTTTAATAATTAACCTTATTGTTCTAGTTGGATGAGTAAACACTAAACCACGACGTTGACATATCCATTCTATTTCTAATATCATATAATAGACTAGTTTTTGCCGTGCACATTGTATATACTGTACAACTGTGCAACTTTTTAGACGTGTTATGTTATTAATGCACCGTTGATATTATGCCATTACCGTTGCCATCAATCTTGTAATAAGCTTCCCTCAGCTTACGTATACGCAACATCACCCACCAGCATGTAAGTGCTCACAGGCTTAGGGGTTCCATTCTCTTCTTAACGCGTACGTTTAACAACCCACCTCTGACAGTCTTAAATAATCCATCTACATAACAGAGTCTTTCTCACTGAAATACAAACTTCATTCTGATGAAATTACGGGATTTGTCCCAGGTACTTTTAAAATAACTAAAAGTCAATCAAACGCATCTTATTCTACAAATGTGCTCAAAAACTCGACATTACCCTTTACGAGATGGCGGGTGTTATAAATTATCCACCTAAATTCTAATATCATTCATAATAAGATGAAATCATGTTATAACATTGATTGATGAACACAGAATGATCATTTTTTTAAATTTGTTTATTCTATTTTGAAGTGATACATTAAATATTGTATACAAAATTGTTTGCTTTATTTTGAAGTTAAGAATTGCAGATTTTGTAAAATATTGTATATTTAATTTTCGAATAAAAAATTAAACAGTTCATACGAAAAAAGAACATACAGACTAGGAAGTATAATTCTCTTGAAATAATTTTATTTAATCCATGTTCATCGTGAGCACATGGTTTACTTGTTTCCAACATTACTGGTTATCTTCGTGCTTTTCGTAAAAGAATTTCGCGCTTATTTTGATTAGTACCATGGCATTTTCAACCTCCGTGCATCCACAAACATTTCTCAAAGTAGATTTGTTTTTCAGAGATGGTTGTTGTTTGAAAAAGTCAGGTAGTCTCCACGGAATAAACACTAAGCGCGGACCAGGTCCAAGTGGGTTAGCGTTATGCTCGTATCTACGTATGTCAGTGTACACTCGAAAGAGTTTCCGTTCAGCTTTATTTCGTCTTTCCATCGAAAAATGTATACAGGATAGTCGAAAATTTGTGATACGAACGGTGTCAGACGAATTTTATGGCTCGAAATAAAACAAGAAACGAGAATGAAGTTGCGTGGGTGGTCTCCTTTTTCATAAAAATGTTGTTTAGCTGTTGCCAATTCTTGTCTCATGTTACAGGAGTTATTATTAAAAAGACCAAAACGCGCACATTTAAAAGTATTCATAATTCCAATGACGGAAATTCCTAATCTAATTTTATATCAATGTTGACTTTCATTTCTTCTAAACACGTGGCTGTCTGGCAAAGATTTATTTACTGATATTTAGACAGCAGATTATATGCTTTCGTGACAAGAATGGATACTTACGATATAAGAAAGTGAGAATGATAAAAGAATAAAAAAAAATACTGTTACACTATTTACAACTTTCTAAAACAATTTAGAAATACGAAATAAAATTCTGCAATCCACTGGTCACATGTAGCACTACAAAAAAAAAAAAGAAACGTTGAGAGCAGAGTTAAAGATCATATCGTTATAGTTAATAACATCGACTTACATAATTGGAAATTAAATAATTTTGCAGTTCCACTTAGCAGTACCGAAGTTTTCTCTGTTCGAAGGGAAATAAAAGTGCGCTAATTATTTCAACCTTCTCAACATCTTGGGTCGAATTAAACGGTCACATCCGGTTAACGGGTAAAAAGGGGGAAGACAACGGTAATGAGATTATAGCTGGAAGAGCGACGATGAGTTGCGGCGAAGCTTTTCGCTGATTTCCGCGAGACTTCCTGGCCGAAGGCGCGGCACTAATCTCTTTGGCTGAAAGCCCGTCGTAAGGACCAACAGGGGCTGTCCGCTATAGAACCAACGTCCATGGCGACGTCTGCCCAAAATTATCCGGTAGCTTTCCCGTAATCAACTCTTCCAACTCTACTTTCACAATAATTATTTTCGGCTCGTTGCTCGTCGCCTCGGCTGAATCGCGAGATCCTGCCGGATATTAAATATTTGGCGAATATTCTCGCAAAACTGCTTGAACTCCGAGGAAACGGCCGCGTGTTAATCGAGAAAACGACGCGTAAGATAATGATATTTTTTGCGGTTTATTTAATCAATATCAGCTGATTCTCCGAATTGTTTCCTGAAATATATACAATTTCAGCGAGCTCATCTTTCGACGTATTTGTGCGTATTCGCAACGTATTAATGCGATAAATAATAATGTATACGTAATTTTTCTGTTAATTCAGATGTCTGTTGTTTTACGCTAATAGGAAAAATTCTAGTCGCTAATAGTGTCGTGAATAATATTTCATTTAAGGGTGTAATTATTGATCCCTTTGTCTAGATTTAATCTGCGCAGTCTTCAGATATTCTTACCAGAATTAAACAGTACATAATAGGATTAAAGAGGTTTACTTGAACAACCTCTTAAATTATTGTATCATGAATGAAGCATCTGTGTACGAAACTACTAAGTATGTAGTCTGTTTTAATATACCTTTGTGTTGACGACTGTAAATTTTGTAGTATCGTGGGAGATAAACTTCTAGACCCACAAAGTTTATAAAACGTCACTAAATTGAGATTTCAAGAACAACAATATACTTTTAATATATACCGTAAATAATTGTTTCATTCTTTAAAACGCAGAAATAGGGTTGACTAACGTATTTACAGAACTGTCAAAACACGGTTGTATGTTGTTAAAACAGCAATTGAATATCGTACTTTTTGTCTTTTGTACAAACACTTGCAAATAAATAATACAGTGTCATCTACTGAAATCAGACACGAACCCTGCAATGCAACCAATATCGAAGTCTTATTTTCTACCAAACTGTGTGAATCGTTAGAGTAAAGGTAAAGCATAAAAGCTGCCTTTAAAAAGTATGCTAACTACCCGGCATCGCAAATTAACCAGCCCTTTTTCATAATAGAGCCATCTGCATTAGACGAACTACTTATGAAGGGGAAAGTGAAAAAAAACAAGCTCTGTTCTTACCTTGCTCGTTGCGCTCCTTTTTCCTCCTCCTCGGTCTCTTCTTCTGTACTTTCTCCGCGTAATTAGAGGACGACGAGTCATCACATCCTGGCGTCTGAAGCCTGTCCTGCACCCTCCTCGCCTCTTCCTGACGTTTCTTCAGCAGCTCGTAAACGCGTTTGAAGTAATCCCTGGCGATGTCCTCGTTCGACTTGTACGTCAGCAAGCCCTCGGTGTTGGAACATCCGAAACTATCAAGCGATCCCTCGTCTATGTCTACCTTCGAATCGCTCCCATCGACAGTCCCTTCAGGGTCTTCGCTGCCGTCTACGATCTTAAACGTATCGCTTTTCTTCACGTTCGATCGCATATACTGTTCCCGGTAATCCTTAAAAGCCTCTTTCGGGATCGTGTTGTAACCACAGTCGGGCGAGTTCACGTTGTACGACCCGACCTCGTGACTCTTCACCTGGATCCTGGCGATCGTGGGATTCATCGAGTCACCGACGTCCCGATCGATAACCAGATAATTTTCTTGAAGGCTGGTGCTGGGTCTGTCGCTCGCCGAGTCGTCCGATGTAACAGGCAACGCAACCTCGGCGTCCTTCGTGAGATCCTTTGGGATCTCGTTGGTCCCGGTATTGTCGGGCCGGTTCAGCAACGGATTTACGCAATTCCGCGAGTTCTGACAGACCTTGCAATCCCGGAAGGAGCACAGATCCGCTTGAAGGTCCTTCCACCTTGGCCTGCTCATGAAATCCTCCTCCTTCACCTCCCTCTCGGGCTCCCGCTGCAGCTTGCCCAACTTCTTCCTCACCTTGTAGCCGCGCCAGGACTCGTCCATGTTGTCCTGGCTCCTGATGCGTCTCGGAGGATTTTCGAGATCCTGCTCGGAGTCCAGGCTGCTGCCCGCCCGGCCCAATAACACGTCGCTCTTCGTCTTACGATAAAGTTTCCGCTTCTCCGAGCCCGATGATTCCCTTGTTTGAACTTTCGCCCGGTGATTTGCGTCCGTGGTCTCGGACGCCTTCGGAACGCCGTCGCTTATCGACCGCTGGTAAACTTTTTGTTTCAGCGAATCCTCGGAATGCGCCCTCCCATTCCTCGACCTCTCCCTCTCTTTCTCCTGCTGCCTGTTCGATATCTGCTTGTCCTTTTGGAGGGCCTCCGGGTTCGGCTCGAACCTGATAATGTTCGTCTCGCTGCGCACCTTTCGCGCCCGATAACCCCTCGGCTTCTCGTTCTGCCTGTAATCCGAATACCTCTTTCGGATCCCTTTCCACGACTCCTGCAGACCGTCGCATCGACTCGAGCTGGCCGACCGCTCCTGATCCATTTTCTGTTGGAGCTTCCTCTGCAGAAACGCCCTCACCTTCTTCAGTTCCTCGTTCCTAATGCTATTCTTACATCCTGCCGCCCACTGGCCCACTTCACCGTTCACTTCCGTTCCGCTTCCTCTGGGAACCCTCGGCTCCTCCTCCTTGATCGCTTCGCGAAGACGCTTCAAGCCGTCTTTGATTCTCTGGTCCCTAACTTCGTCTTCGTTAATCGCCGACTCTGTCCTCTCGCTGCCGGCTTCCTCCTCCTCCACGTGCAACAATCGCGGTAGCGTCTCGCTCTGGCTTCTGAGGTAAGCCTTCATCTTCTTGCACCTCTCCTTGGCGATCTCCTCCGGGCATTTACCGAACGTGCTCCTCGTTCTGAAATCGTCTATAATCTGTTGTCGCAGATAATCGCCCAGCGAGTACCTCTTCGGCATTACCTTGCCTTGTTCGTTCTGCTGCGTGACCGTCTGGCCTAAGTCCGGCCCGCCGGATAGCCTCTTCTTCCCTCGCTTCTCCTTCTCTTTCACGGTGACATCGCTCTTCGATTTCCGGGGTCTGTAACCGAACTCGCAGCTCCCGAACTTCGTGCTGAATCCGTCGATGTTTCGGTTCCCCTGCATGGGAACTGCGGAACTCGGGGCAGAGGAGGACGAGAAAGATGAGGAAGTGGTAGGAATCTTCTCCACGGATCGTTTACCGGTCGCAAACTCCTCGTACGACTTGAGACCTTCTCGAAAGGATCCTCGCGCTTTTTGCGCTGTCCTGCCGGTCGTCTCCACCAGTAGCCGACCATTTTTGTCCAGCAACTGGATCACTGGGACTGTATCCGCTGACGTGGTTAACTCCCACTCCCAGTTCAGGGGTTTGTCCAGCTTCAATCTTATGACTGGCTCTTCGGTGTCATTCGAAGAGGACGAGTCCGGATTCTCTGGACACGCAGTAGCTGTTATTGACGGATTAATGCTCTTCATGGTTCTGAACTGCGGAAACAAGAACCAGGTATACTGTAAGTAGAACGACTTCTGCTACTCTCTGAATCATCAACGTTCACGTATTGGATTAACCTTTCTCGTTCTCTTCACCTAAGTTGGATACAGACTTCTCGACATTTGGTACTGTCAGTTTTTTCTATAAAATCTCTTTCGATTTTAATCTCACACTGTTGGATAAAAGTATCGTAATAAGAATGATGAATCCTGTTACTTCGTGTAGCATGAACATTTAATTATCCTTTTGCTCCCCTTGTTCTCTTGAACCGACTTTAATATAGACCTTCCTACTTAACAGTTGGTATTATTATTTTTTCATTCAACGTGTTTAATATTTATTCAATCGTACGATTTTATTCTACTTTCCCTTGTATTTTTTCCTCTATTTTCTTCGGACGACTAACTCTTTGTATTTTATGACACAAGTCGAGCAGACTAAGTTAGGTGCAGGTATAATTTGAATATTGGAGGTAAAAAAATAGTTGTAGTTTTTCTTATACGACAAGTTATGTTATTAAATTCATGTGATATTATAAGACCTCCCAATTCTTGGCGTAACTATCTCATTTAAACACAATTTTGGTAGAAAATATCTTTCAACCGCAACATCATTTTTAATAGTATCCCACTTCCAATGCGCAAATGAGAAAATAATTTCCTTCGTTCACAGTTTCACCGTTCAAAGATCTTGTGAGCAGGCGGCTCTGGAACAAGTCATTAAATCGCATTGTCGGTGTAATTCTTCGCAACACTAGTACAGCACAACCACTTCACAAATCGTTGACCTGAAAAGCAATGACATTCAGAAAATCTCTTTGAACAAGGTACAATCGTTTCGATTCTACATAGGTACACCGTCGCGACCGATGCTCGTTTGTTCTTTCGATCGGTTTCGTTAATCAAACGCGCGCTGCATTTCGAATTCGCGTCCTCGGACATGTTTGTTTGCTTATGGCAGCCTGTCCACGTTTCATTCCGCGCTCCGCGCTACACCGCATGTGTATTCCGCGCCGGCATATGTACATATATTCCGCGCCCTCGTCGAATTCGACGCGCGAGATATCCGCTGCACGAAACACTGGAACCAAGAATCATTCTTCGACGGAATCGAATGAATATTACATCGTTTACGTAACGTGACCTCAGACGTTTGGCAGCTTGTCAGAATCGAGGGAGTTCGACTTTGGAATGTTTCCGAAACGGTGTACCGACGCCGTTTCGCTAACCTGCTCGGCTTGTGTGTGCGGTTATTTTTCACGAATAGGAATACGAGTCTTTATTTTGAATGTACAAAGAATAAGAAATATCGTTTGATTCATCAATATACAGATATTGTAGCACAAGTTTCGTCATGGTTGTGGGACAGTATGTCGTTTGTATTAATCGCGTGCGAAAAGTGTGTGGACAAAAGAAGAAATTGAAGATCTTCGTTTTAACCCTTTGCACTCGAAGCCATTTTAACTGTAAATGTGAAATAAAATTTCTGACTCATACTATTTCTATTCTACGCAATAAAGCGCACTTTTATGCGTACGAAATTGATTTTTGCGACTCGTAGCAACAGTTTCACTACTCAACAATTTTTCAAATCTAAACCTTATTGTTATAAAAATTATTATTACAAAGGGTTAAATTTAAATGTGTTTGCTATCCACTCCTGTTAAAGGGAAATTCAATTCAATGTATTCGTTATCGATATTTGACAATTACAATGAATGAAGACATACTATATTTAAAACTTTAGTAACGACAGAGAAGAAGTCAACGAAATCGTAGTACAAAGGGTTAATTGTATCGTGGTCTATTTTGGATCAAGTTTTTCATAGTGTCCTTTAAATCCAACACGATTTTTGTATTTTGTGTTTTTATGTACGTTTAATTATTATGATGAATTTTTAAATTATTCGTAGCAAGTAGATTGAACTGTTTAAAAATAACAATACATAAATATAATAAGTATATATTTTTTAATATAGCCGGTTAGTGAAAGTTTTTATAAAAAAAATCGCTCCAAGATATTGGAATTAATATCGTCATGATTTAAAATCGCAGCAAGGATAGAAAACACAGTCAGAGGGTAAACGATCAATAATGCAAGGAAACCGATCCTAAAAAAGAATGACATTCCCCGGAGATTTGACCAAGTTCTCCGCTATGGGATCACAAATCACGAAACTCCGACCTGTCCCGGTTTCGATTGGACAGGAACGCGGCCGTCCCGTGAGCGGCTGTATCTGTATGTACGCATCTCAAAATATCTCGGAAGACATAGCTCGAGGCCCTCCGAAACGAAAAAACTGGCTACCATACACATCCGACAGAGCGATGAAATCATTTACGGGGTTCCTGATAATTGATATCACCGACCACATCGACACAATTTTGACCGGAGAAACTGCACCAAACAGAAATTTCTGCTGTGTCAACATGAATCTGCAGCAACTGTACTAGTTTTTATCTAACTACTCTTACTTAGTAATCTACTCTTAAAAGACCCAGTAATTAAAAATTAATTTTTACGGAACAATAAAAGCAACTATTTTATATTATTTCATAGAAAGAACAGAAATATATATTTATTAAGATTTTTAACGACTCTTATCACAGTTTTCCAAAGAAACAAATTTTAATAAATTCTTCATAAACGTATCTTCACAATGTCAACAATCATAAATTAAGAAATTAATAAAAATAAAATTTAAGTCGTAGAATATTTAATATTTCATAACAGTTCTATTTGTACTAATGTTAGACGAGATAAAAAGGAAATGAAGATATGCTTTCCTATTTAGTAACATCGGTTTTGTAAATATGACAATGGCAAGGAAACTTTCACGGCCACCCTTGGTTTCAAACTGTTTTATGTAGCATCGAAAATAGCAGAAACGTTCTGAATCGTTTAGATAAATGAGACAGCCTGCACATGACTCTCCATGCGAACGGAAACAAAAGGGACTAATGAGATCGTTTTTTTTTCTCCTAAAATAAGAATACGAACATTATCGCAGTTAACAGGCGGGAATAGGTGCTTCAAACTTTAATCCATTTAGAGCTGACGGAACAATAGGTCCCAAGTTGACTTTTGCAAAAACTGCTGGGATATTTGCTCTGAAGAATAACTGTTTATCTGCAGCCTGGTTCTTTTGTCAATACTGACGTCAGCTGCAACATTCCTTTGGGAAGGACTAATGGGACTACATATCCTGTTTCGAAAGAGATTCTTCTGCGGTTTAAAAGAAAGACATATCATGGAACTATTAAACTGAATTCCCCGAACAGCAAAAACGTGTAGTTTTAATGGCTTATTAAAATCGCTATTATCAGAACATCGTCGAATTTGTGAGTAGACTGAAATTATTGTTGATCGTGTAGGTTGTCTCTCTTCGATTCAAATGGAACTTGTTCTATTTCGATAGGACCCTGATTAAAAATGACATACTCAGATTTCGTATTATGTCAATCATTAAAGGGTTCCATAGCTGTATTAATAAATTTATAAAATCAGATGTAAAGAACACAGTTACACCTAATAAATAACAACAATCAAGTTAACCCCAATAACTCAGGAACATTGATATTTGCAGCTCTTTCTTCTACAAACGTTTGACAACATACTGTTAACATTCAGCAGTTTGCTTATATTCGCGAGCGTCTACAATTCGAGTCGGATCACTTCACTGCGGATGTTTATGCAAATTCTCCTTTTGTATCCACATTTCATGAGAGATCAGTTATTTTCATTTCCAGCAGTAACAACATCGTCAAATAACGAAAAAAGAGATCTAGGACCGTATCGAATTCTTTTTAGCCCTGTAATTTGCTGATCGTGAACTGCTCCATAAACTACAATAATTTGTTTTTGGACAGTTGGTGTCGAACAAAATGTTGTTTCTAAAACTTGTGTCGATATGCCAATGGAACCCGGTGACATGGTAGAATGCACAGTGGTCGATACTTTTCAAGAATGAATGAAAATTTGGGAGATAGTCGCTTCGTAATGGGAAAATAAATTGGTTCGGAAGAGTTGAATCACTAGCAATTACTTGTCGATACCTTGCTAACTCAATGAAAATACATCGATAGATTTTCAATGGTATGGAATACAATATCAAGTCAATCATTATGTTACCAATTGCGCAATTATGAGAAAACACCAAAATTGTGTCACAAAAATCGCAAAAGATTTCAAGAAGATAATTCTCGACATAACTACCAAACTCTAAATAATTGGTTTTCGATACAACGAATATAGAAGATTGTTACAAAATTTCTCATCAATATTTCTACGGTATCAGCAACTGTAAAAAAAACATTGGAAACATTTTGAAATGTCCAGTAGTTCTAGTTTTAATAAAGACAACTACTTTAGTCGTCACTCAACTAAAGTGACAAAAGATTTCAAAGAATAGTCGATAAAGAAATAAATACCCGCAAATCTTTAATATTATCTCTATGAATGTGTTAACCCTTTGACTGCCATATAGTTGGTATACAGGTGACACAATTTATTATCAGACTAAACAAGGTAGAAGAGTGTTACGAAAATAATCATGATAATATATCTTAATTTCTCTGTTACTTTCTCTTAAAATAAATTGTTTTGATTTTGAGTAACATTTAGGTGCAATGGTGTGGCACTTAATATATTAACATATTTTACCTGTTAATGAGACTCTAATAATGATCTTTGTACACAGATGGTACACATTATATTTAACATCGTGTATGTAACTGCGTTAACGAATTTGTCTCGTTTATCAGATTATAAGCATTATTGATTTTTGCATGTAAATGATATACACTATAGTTACCATTATCTATGTGATCTACGTGACTAAAATTCTAAGTAATAGTGATTTTTATACACAAACGGTACACACTAAATTTATCATTATCTGTGTAATTACATTTAAAAAATTCGTCCTGCCTACTAGATTCTAAGCAATATTGATTTTTGTGCACAGATGGTACACGCTATTATTATTATTATTATTATTATTACAAATCCGTCCTGTTTATGGGGTTTTAAAGAATAGTAATAGTGTGCACTATTTTAAGGAATTTTTTAAAAAGAGCCGACCATTGTGTAGTGCGGTGCAACGCGGAACGGCGAAATGCCGGGAGTAGGAGGATCGATCGATAGATCGCCGGGACGCGATTCGCGATCGAGCGACGCACCTCTGAATTCCGACTACGCGAAGCACAGACCGCGACCCGTTCCGCGAACCAACCGTTTGAGATCGATCGATCGATCTATGTCGGTGTGTGGAGCATTGCGAACGTGGGACGCGCTGCTAGCCAGCCACGGATTCACTGAGGGCGACGCGCGCGGCTGCTTGGCGGCACCGGCGTGTAAACCCACGGTGGCGTCATACCGATCCGAAAATAAATCCCGCGGGATCCAATGGGTAAGGTGCAGGAATGCTGGCACGTGGATTGTGTCACGAATATCATTCGCTGTTACGGTCCCATCTGTTCGCCCTTCCGTTAGATATGCGCAGTCACAACTGGCAAAGTAGCAAGGCCCCTGAGCAGCGACGAGTAGCGATGGGCGATCGATAGTTATCGGGCCGATTGATGTTGAAATTCACCCCCTGCACTACAATTTCTAACATAGCTACGTTAACAGTAGGTTTACAACGCATTAAAAGCAGCTGGTTTATGTTGCTTCATGAAAATAACAAACGTATATTTATTTAGACTTTTAGCGATTTTTATTACATGTTCAATGAAGCAATCATAAACTGACGCGTTCTGTAAACTTAGTGTTAATTACGAGTTATTCGTCCTTAGCTCCTTGCCCCATAATTTAAGTTCTATTGACGTGTGCCGTAAACGACGACAAGGTTGACCACCCGTCGAGCCATTTCACGGTTCGCCTAAGCGTACAAAGTTGTGCCAATCGCACACGACTTACATAATGTAAATTACATACCTAAGATACAGTTAATGCAGAATAATATTATTAATTATATTAGCTAATTCTTTTTCGTTTACTCCTAACTGATATAAAGTTGTCACAGTAATAGAAGGAATCTCCGTATAATTTCAAATTTTTCATTGCTTGCTTCTTTCCAAATTCATTGCTAGAACAGTTAACGATTAATGTACTCTTGCATATAACTCTGACATGGCGGTTTCACCACAGCTCTCACTTGTGATCCGTGTAGTCACAAAAAGTCACTACGGTAAGGGTGAGTAGACGCTCAACGCTGCTGCGTAAGGCTTCCACGCACGCGTAGCAACGTCTTGTACCTCTTGGACTACACTATTCGCGATATACATTTCTGGCCCAATTGCATGACCATGAACTCACACGTAATTATAGATCATAGAATTAATTCTTTGCCCTATAGTATCGTGTCTGATCTGTAATATGATCTGCTAAATATAATTGCTGCTCAAGTCTTTTAAATAGAAATAAAACTATTATATATTCTCCTATTATCAATATTTCAAGATTAAAATGAAGGTTGGCAATCAACAAATATAAATTATCTTTCTAATAAAGTATCTAATAAAGTACTTGAGCGTGACAATTTTTGCTTTTTCCATGCCTTCGTTCGCTTTCATTCCTATATTTTTATAACAGAATAATCAAATTTTGTTTCGATTTACTAGAAACGAAAAACAATCATATTTAGCAATAGGTAATAGGTAAAATTGCATGAGGGAGGCGTGTGCTGTGCTCACATAGCGTTATTCCATCGAATTGATGCATAAAAGTCAATGGCCACGTCAGTCACTTTTGAAATACAAAAATCAATACTTTTGGCATATTCGAGATATCGTTGTTGCTGCCAACCGGCCACGATACGGTAGAACTCTATTTGTCCGCACTCCATTTATGTGAACGAGCTTGCAGCGAGTTTCGATTATGTGAAATCAGAGTTGAGCTTTTATCGCATAAAATGCGGTCGAACAGTGGATGTTACGTGATATTGTGTAAATAAAGCATTATGTTTCAATAAATTATCGGTACGATGTGTTGTTATTTTCTTCACAAATTACGAACACGATATACATAGATATATGTGTAATACATGGTGTATGTCAAAGAGAAGTTTCGTATTAAATAAATTGGAAGTCCAGAATGAAAATTTGTTCTATTTATGCTGCAAGAAAAACGCTTCACGTCACAATTTCAAACAATGTTTTATTCATTGAGTGAGCTGTAGAATATAGAATTTAAGTATGAACAACAAAAATCATGAAAACAAATTCGATAGCAAAATAGAACAAGGTTACTATAAATTAAAACATCTACGAAGGTTCTCGCCTGTTATATTATGTAAAAATATCATAAAAAAAAGGAGAGACCCAAAAAGCGTTCAAACAAGTCGAGATGTATCATTAAACGTTACAAATAATTTGTTCATTTATATATTGTCATTTTCCCACTTACATATAAATATTTTTGATATTGTTTCTAGCATGCTTTCTGATTATTATAAAATGAAAAGTACAAAAAATCCAGGGCTGTCATATTTATCATATCGCGTGGTCTGGTTTAGGTTAGTAACATGATGTGATATGCATATGAGGGCAACTTATTAATTAGTGTTAAGCTATGACCACACCTTGCGAGCTAGCGACAACTACCCCCGTCGTGTTGCCGCGAGTGTTTCTTTACAACGCGAATAACAAGCACGCAAGGTAGTATGAGCCGTCAGTTACTGCAAAAGAAACCCTGCTATTTAGATTTGATATTGGTGCTGTTGCGTATACACGACACGACGAAACGTAACGAATAGTAGACTGCTAGGTACCTTTGATGTACCTAGGTACCTTTGATGTTATCAAAAAAGTCGACCGTAACAATGGAACACTCGCACCGAAAAACCGAACAAAAGTCTGTTGCCGAAGTTTCGTGCAACCCAACAGATGTTTGCTACCGGAAACAGTTGAATATAGAAGGATCGATGCAGCAACCTTGTATTTTTCATCTCAACATTTATGAAACAGTTAGATTAACTATTTTCCAAAAGATCGACCGTATAATTTCAATTTTTGAATATTTTGAAGCAGTTTTAAACAATTTATTGTACAAAAGTATTCCAAGCAGGTATAAATTCACCTTCGAACAAGTTTTATCTTTTTATCATGCTATATGCATAGTTACTAATATTTAAATATGAAGAAAAATTCTGTAAGTTTCTTTACGATTATAAGGCACCATGAAAAATTGGTTTCACTTTAGGACGAGTTTTTAAGGCTTTTTAGCTCTTATTCTACTTCAACGTAATAATTCTACTTAAACAGATATGGTACTGATAATAGTATAAGACTCAAAATATCACTTTATAACTTAATACATTATTCCCTTAAAAAGAAATTTATGAATCTACTTTCGTTCGAAGTTACAAACTTGAAAAAGAAGATTACACTGGAAGAACGTGATCATAATTTATCATAGAAACTTCTAGCTAATTGGTTGATTTGCCTAGACAGGGTAGCGTCATACTTAAAGAATTGTTAATTTTACAAATGTCACTTCGCCGTTTAAATGATTTACATCATTAACAGGATGCATTTAACTCGGCTGGTCGGAAGTTTCGTGGCAAGTTTTATCAGCAGTTTCATTAAAAGTTTCCAGCTGTATGCATATAACGCGAAACTTGACGTGAGAATTTAGACTGTGCTGGAGGTGTTCCATGCATTCAAGCCTCGCAACATTGTTTGCCAAGGACAAAGCCGCGCGTAGCCATCGCGGATCAATGGCCTATTGAAAATTTGTTTACATTCGATCGCGGTAAACTACGACCCATGTATGTGCACAGATGCGCGCGTGTATTTGGTTCTACACAAAAATCTGCCATACGGTTTATCGCATCGTCGTTTTTTTTTTGCTTTCATCTGCTGGTACATGATGTTATTCAACATCGATTTTTATTCAGCATCATAGCTCCAGATTGCAAAGACATTGTACAATCATGGTTACACTTTAACAGTTCTCGAAGAATACTCACGTGCAACGTACAATATTTATAAATAGTAAGTAGCTCAGTACATTTTTCTTCTTTGTAAGAAATTAACCGTTACATTTAAAGAAACAAAAGTGACATCCATTTTTTAACTAACTGCTATTATTATATTCTTATTATTATACATTTTTAAATTTTTGTTTGAAATATGTTTGTGTTTTATTTAAAATAACGGAGATTAAATAATTCAAGTGGACTAAATTAATAGAAAACACTGTATACGTATTTTGTAATAATCATACTTTTATTACAGAGTAGGTCACTGTATTTTAATTTCAATTTCTATTTTTTTAGAATAACTGTAAAAGATAGGAAAAAATATTGCGACAAAAATTATTCCTTTTAGTGGCCATTACGGTGACTGTACTATTTAAATAATTGAGAAAGGTTAAAACGTAAACCTAAAAAATGTGTGACATTCATTTGATACTGTTAGAGTGAGCTTGCTCGACAGACTAGATTTATGAATCTCTGTTGATCAGGAGACAGGTATAAGTTCCTCTGTGCAACAAAATCTTTCGCTTACAGGCTACATAAGCGAAACTTTAGAGTTGTAAGGTCTAATGACATGGGAGGCTAAATATGCCTTAATCAGCATTTAAGCTAACTATTATATACGGAAAAGTTAGCTCAGCAACATGGGTAAGGGTCTCGTGCCATTGTTTAGTTTACAGCGAGCACAGGGACGGACCCAAGAAGTCTGGCGTCGCACTTGTCGTAAATTACAGCCAACTCCCTTTGAAGAGTCGTCGAAGACAACATCCCCAAAGACCGAAACGCTTTTCCCAGGGACGGCGACAGTTACAGGGTGACTTTCTTCATTAAAAGATCTTCCATGTCAGTTCGAGCTTTTCACAAATTTTAATTAATACTCTTTTCATTCGCGTTTCAATTTAAAAATTCCTATAAAAAATCTTTAAAGCACAATTCACTTTTCTTTGCTTTTACTGTAATGTTTTACGATAATATTTATAGACATTGCGTTACATATTTTAGCTTTATCTTTGTAATTTGATAACAAAGTACGCAAACCTGTATAAGCGCTTTACATAGTTAACAAATAATTCTTTGAAATATTTGTACTTATTATTTTAAAAAATATGATGTGATATTTTATATCGAAATCTATTTTAATATTACAAATCCAAATAGTATGATAACAGATGATTCAGCATATAACACAGAATAAGTGTCCCATAGAAGTAAATAACTCGTTCAGCGCAATCTTCTGTTACACTGCAAAACGATGTTGCTAAAAGCATTCGCATGCAACCGTGTGCCCAATTCTAGTTGCTCGCCAATTTTATATCTTGTCAAATCCGTGTAACGAATTTTTACGGAGCTCGTAATTCTATTTTTTTGTTTCCTCTACATGGTACACTGCCATACTCCAATTTCAATTTCCATTTCGTTACACTTTTTCTCTACTGTTAAATGTTCATATATTTATTGTCCGGAGTCATTCATAAAGAAACGAGAATTTTCTTTGTTGCTGACTTCAAACAGTCAATTTTATAACATATTGCTCTTTTTCTGAAGTCGTCACGAAGATGCAATTTTACATGGCATGGTTTCATTATTTAAATTTTTATTTGGAATGTCATTAACCTTGACGTACCAAGATTAATATCTTTTATCTTCTAAATCAATATTTCTGCAGGGGTATTAACGCCATGTTTAGTTTCAAATAGTTTTGAAATTTTTTATTATGCTCCGTTTTAGCAGTTGGCGATTCGTTTCATTCATGATCTTGAAAGTCTACATTTAACCAAGATACGTACTGGTAGAACACGCAGTTATACCTAATCTCTTCCTAAATTTAGGAAGAATTATACACAGAAAGTGTCATTTAATCGATAGCACCGGCTGTTAATAGACGCCCCATTTACGCAACATTTCTGCCCAAGGTGAGTCAGGATGGAGACACGTAATTGCCAAAAATTTCCACTCTGACATAAATCCTCTCGTTACTCATCTACAGCGATTTCGTAACGGGATAGCACAACTCCGCGGAAAGAAGACACGCGATGAAGCATGCCGTCATAAGTTCTCGTAAACAGAAACAATGTAAATATAAATCTTGTAATTACGATTTCGACGTTGCACGCGCACGCTTCTTCACGAACAGTGGAATCACACGAGAGAGACAACGTCGTTCATTGTCTGACATAACGAAACTCGAATAAGGATTAACCACGCGATGAGGTGAATATTATCTTGAATTTAATTTATATTTAGTACGATCTTTTAGACTTTTCGTTCTTGAAACTAATAAGGAATTTTAAAAACTCAGATGTTTACGAATAATACCATTGCAAAATATAAATGTAATAACAATGGTTATAATTGTGCGAAAATAAATAATTAGATGCAGTAAAGCATAATAGGATAATAATTGCATTGAGAAATATGAAAGTAATCGCCGTCAAACAGGGAAATTGTTTTTGTATTCCATGCTAACACTTGTTGTTCAGAAACTTGTAATAAACTTTAATAGATTTTTTCCTTGCTAATTATCCTTTGAACTTGACCCAAAAATTTTAATGATTATACTAGATTGATAAATAATAAATTTAACGTCACCATTCTAATTACGAATGATATTACATTTGAACGTATTTTAAATAGTTTTAATATTCTTAACAGAGGAAATATAATCTATATAAATTATTTGTTCAGTGTTATTTCTAAGGTAAATCGTAGGTTTACAATATTTTATAAAGTGGCACCACGTATTTTTAACTTCTTGTTAGGATCAATATACCGGATCCTAGGCAACGGTGTAGTATACTTACTGTACTATTTACTTTAGAGTTACTGCCTCAATTTATTTCCTGGATAAAATCTTCACACGGTTGACTTCGTGGTCGTTTCAGGTATTAGCGTCGTGCGAAGCTACATTAGTTTGCAGCCTTTTAATGTTAATTGTATTTGAGTAATCAATATGATTCGTTTCAAACTTTTAGGCATACATGTTACAAAAAGCATAATTAAAAATGTCAATAAACGTATCATTGTATTTTATAAGGCTTTATTTTGTACATATTTTTAAGTATTTATGTTTTACGTTTTTTTCTTTGTTCGCGACAACAAAATATGCTGTGTTCCATTTTTTGCTGAAAATACAAAACAACGCTGAACTTCCCGAAGTTCCGTTTTTGCTTTGCTCCGACTATGTGTTAAGAGGGACGAAGACTACGTTTATAGCATAGAAAATAATAATTTATTCAGCATTTAGCGGAAATATAAACGTACAATGTAATGCAGAACATTTATCCCGAAATGAACATAAATGTTAACTGACCGCAAGAGCGTGTGTAGTTCTACTGCATAGTACGAGGCGTTCTTGTTAAACACAACCGTTGTCTCGTGTACGATTGTATATTCTTTCCTAAATGTTACAAAACAGTGAACGAGTCCACGTTTTTATCCGGTAAATTCATCTAAACTTTTCCTTTTATGCGACCCTTTCTTTCTTTGACAAGAACTAACATATTTCCAAGCATCTGTGGTAAATACAGAAAAGGATACAGCGGATTCCTCGAGCGATCGATATATGCAATAATTGTAATACCTTTTCCATATTTTTGTTTCTTCGAAGCTCATTAAAATAACAAAGCTTTATCGTTACATTGTGCATTTTATGCATTTATTTATGATCGCCTAAAATACCTAAATATTTAAGAGGGCACTAGAATAATTTTAATTCGCGTATATTAATTATATTTCTGTGACAATATTGTGCACACATTTGTGGATCTTTTAGCATAAATAGCGCATCATATTTTCCACAAGATGTAATTGAAAATATATATAAATGTATGTCGTATGGTTTGTAAGTTTTTAAGTATTATTTGTAAGTTCTTAATTTATTTAATATGAATTAAGTATTGAACAAAATGTGATGTAAACTAACAGATGCAGATTAAAGAGTGGATGTAAATATTAGCGAGATATCACTTCAATTATAATTATGAAAATTGTTTCGGGATGGCACTGTGGAATAATACATGAATGCAGTGAAAGGACTTAAAAGAATAAACTGAAATAATGACACTAAAAGTCTGAAGAAAGCATTGAATGAAACTACGTAAATAATAGAATATTGTGAGCGTAATGAAGGCAGCACCTTTCATTGCAAGATGTAATTATTTTTACGAACTATACTGCTCTCTTTAAATATTTGGCGTATTGCCTCATAAACCATTGTGAGAAATATTTAAATACTTAAATCGAGCATGCGTTCTCGTCTCTTAATTGTTATTTCGAGCCAGCATGTTTGTTTCTATAAAACAAAATAATATATTATACTTACTACACAGTATTATTACTAAACTTTATGTAAAATTCCAAGTGTGCTAAATCAATCATACGTAGTAGTTTTATTAAATAAAAGTATTATTAATTAAATAAAAATGTGTTCCTCCATTTAACGATTTAAATAAGTCAGAAGAAATTGATTAATGTTCTTAAAGTCATCTAATTACTTCGCAGTATAGTGTTTCACTTATTCAATTTTGTTATGAATGCATAAAGTCCGCAATCGATTGCTTTAAGTTTCATAAAAATTGAATGTCTTTCTGATAATCAGATTACATAGCACGAAGATTGTCCACTAGAATTTTGTGAAAACGTCGCTGCAAAAAAGGATCCACTGTATCGCATTTTGTTGCTTTTTCAATCTGTAGCTTAAAGTGGGCTGCTACACGTAACGCTCTTCTAAATGCGATTTATTTCGCACAGCTCAGGCTTCATGGGCCTTTCAGCTATCTAGCTATGTAAATTAACGTTGTAAATGGCGGTGTAATGATCAGGGGCATGGTGGAATGGAGGAGGATAAGTCACATTGCGTATTACAGAACAATTATTGTGTAATAATACTCACATTCATCTTGTACAAGTATATTACATATACATATGTGTCTCTATAAACCTATATGTATGTATACACGGTTGAATTCATTCGTTTCCATACTGAACGCCGAGGACGAACAAAAGCAAAAGAAATAAAGTAATTTGATATTATTAAAATTCTTTTCCATCGGCTTTCACAAATTCAGTGCTCGTTATTGAACTCTTTTCATCGCGAGATTGATTTCTCTTGACAGAAACATAAAGGAAAAATGTTTGAGAAATGAATTTATTTAGAACGTCTTTCTTTTAAAAGTTTGAACAATTTAAGTAATATTTGCGTAATAAATATTATTTAATATAATAATATGATACAGAATTCATATCAATTATGACCGTAGAATTATAACGTCTACAAAATTATTCCAGATAAAAGTTAATAATATGGAACATCCGATTTTAAAAGCTTGTAAAAACTATTATCATTATACTAATATAATTAAGGAATTGTTGAATTTTTTAAAAATATGTAGAAAGGCTAAAAGGTTTGTAAAGAAAATTAGGAAAGGTATTACTTTTATCAGAAAAAATTAATATCTCGCGAATGTAAAGAATAATCAAATGTTTTCAGCTTTCAAATTTTCAATTTCACATTTTCAGCTTTCAATTTCAAATTTTTTCCAGCTGATGATAAACAATTTTGAACAATATTTGGCGCAAACAGTGTACTTTTCAACTTATCTCCGAGCGTAATAGTATTTGACTATATGATATACGTACCAAAAATGATTGCACATCATAAAATGTAAACATTCTTCTCTTTTAATATTGGAAGCCCAAGCGATGCGCAATTGTTGGCATGATTATTTATAGCTTCTGGGAAACTAATACACATCTTCATCGACATTTTACGATGTTCCATATTGTTTGCTATTGCATACTACAGTTGCGTTTACTCAATATGTTCACGTATATATTATGCTCCGACTGCGAATCTAATTCTAATGTTAAACAATTTCCCTAAAATGTTCCATTAAACCTTTCATTTGATGCTAGAAACCAAACTCAGTTATAGACGATTATATTAGATCAAATGGAACAAACAAGTTCGACGGAAACTATCCATATCGAAATTTCATTGCTTCAATAACGATATCCGCGTACAATATGAATACGAATGACTAACCATGCGTATATAATACTCAGAGAGTCGAAACCGTCATAATGATTACAGTTACGTTAATTCGCAGTTGTCTTTACAAAAATGTCTCGCTCACAAATATAACAACTATAATAATTGCATCGAAAAAAATCACTATTCCGTTATACACCGAAATATCTACTTATAAAGGAAACAATTTTATAAAGACAGATAATTGAATGTAGAATAGAACAGTCATTTAGCAAGAAGCCTAGAACGTGTATTAAAAAAACACGTGTCCCTTCGTCGGTAAAAATTAAGGAACCGACTAACTCGTCAAATATGCGTACATCTTTGTAGATTCTTATAAAATAATTCACTACGCAAGCGAGAAAAGAAAATATATATATACTAGCGCCATTTAATCACCGTTTCTTCATTTTCATCGATGAATGTAAATACAGAAAGTACACTATCGCCCGCTCGAATCTCTCCGGTTATTGGATTAATAATTCTACGAGCATGGTCGCAAACGAAATTTGCCTCGCAAAGCGTATTAGACCTATCGGGATTATGATCAGAAAACTGTGATCGGAAATGGCATCTCTAGCAGTGCATTACAGTGAGATTATTAGTTCTCTCGGAAATGCAGTCAGAGCACTGTCGCGTCGGGGAAATCTCTAGAGGGAAATCACGGGGAGGAAAGTCTCCGCTAGAGTCGTACGGTGAGAATGTTGCTTGCGCGGAATCGTGGCTAGAAAATCGGGATCGATAAGAAGAAAACTTTTACGGACGATCATAACCAAAACTTCGACGTTCTCACCGTTACGGCCCCAGGGCGGAGAACGTTAAGCATTGTCGGTCACCAAATCGGCACGCTTAAAGCGCAACTCTGAATTTCGATCAGCCAGGTGCGAATGTCACGGGTCTCGACTCTCTGACGGTAGTACGCAAGTCGTAAGAAGCATCTCGTTTACGTATCCTAACTATCAACTATGTTGTTACTCTCCTGTTCACCGTCAACTTCCTCCTACGTCGTATACAGTAACGCGTTCGCTTCGATCGCCACACTTATTAATAAATCAACAGAGGAAAATAAAACAATTGCATAGTTACACCGCGTTAAGTCTCATTTGGCTGACGAATTGCACGCTTCAAAAAAAAAAAAAACAAAACTTCTATATCACCTACCGTGTGTCGAATCTGCAAAAAGTACTTTCATTTTGATCGATTCATCGTTTTCCTTACCGTCGAAGAGCACTGAAATTGTTTTTTGCGGATATGTCAGGATTGTATCTTGAACTTTCAAGTACGATAACAAATTGTTTCATCTAAATTGTCATGAAATAGTCGATAATTTTTGTTGTAGAATTTGCAAGCTTTAACTTTGCGTTTGTTTTATTAAAAGTATCTGCGAATCTAAAGTAAAAGTTTATGAAAAGACTAACTACTTTTTATTCGTATCCTTCGTGTTCTGTTTTGAAAAGCTAGAAGCCTAATGTTAATCAGGAATGCGTATTTGAAACCAGTAAAATTTCTACCGAACAAAAACCGCAATAAGTACATTACTTGTAATTGTTAAAATATCTATAATAAACTTCTCAGAAGTCAATTATCTAGTTCAAGTAATAGGTCTGTCTAAATACTTTTGGCACAAGTGTTCACATCTTTATTTTACGGTATAGTAAGAAATTGAAATTGCAGGTCAAGAAGAAAACGTTTCGAAAGCAACTTTCAGTATATAATAAAAATCGTATCGCATTAGTTATTCATGCGCAGACCTGTTTGGTAGATCGATTGATCACACTTGATTTAATCAACGTGTCTCTCCGTGACTATCAAAATGGTAGTACCTTTTCGTACGACACACTCTATTTAATATGTATATTAAATCGTCCTGGTAAACACGTATGCATAACGCAACAGCGCAACAAGTATATTATTTTGCCGCTATTCAGCCACGTAAATTACTCCCTGTTTACGTAATAATTTGAATATGCACAGGGCCATGTGGGGTACGCGCGCGCGCGTGCGAATATCTTGCGATACGCTGTGTCGCTAAAAAACAATGTTCACCTACGGAAAGTCGCGCTGGAATGGTGGTTGCGACAATAACAGAGCTGAAAGCTGTACGCCGTTTCTTGTACAATGCACGCGACTGCGTACGACAGAAACCGAGAGCTAACCGTAATTTAACGAGCAAATTAATGGAAGAACAGATTCTTAGTACGCGAGACAATGACACGTTTCTTTTCTATTGTCCCTTTAGAACTTTCACAAATTTATTCTCGTCCATTGGGTGCATCGGATGAATTTCAGTAATTGTCAAAATGTGCAGCACACTTTGCAATCAGCACGTTTCTCAACATTTTTGGAAAATGGTGGTGAATGAATGTTTTGTAGTATTTTTCAGTTTCTAATAGACTGATTATTGCACTTAAAGACTGCTATTAATGTAGAAATTCTAGTCGTGTGTAAACGCTTATGTGTATATGAGTTATAAATCTATTTAAGCTCATTCATTCAGAATTAATATTTCTTGAACACAATAACGAGGTGTTGATTGATTGAAATGATTTCATTGTGAATAAAATAGATTCATCTATTAGGAAATAGACTTTATGCTTGAGTCTAACTTCCGCGAACTTTAATATACAAAAATTCACAGTTTGCTAATTACATTATAGACATAAATATTATTTTTACAAGAAGTAAGATCGGGAAAGAGTAGAAACTTTTTTTAATATTTTTTTCTCTTGATTTCTTTACGGGAAAGCTCTATTCGTAATTAGAGCATTGAACAGGATTTTGCATACTTGAAAGAATTAAAAGAAAGTTGCCAACTCACGAATCAGTGACACGGCAAAATTTTGGTCCTAAATTCTTCTGGGAAATAGTCGGCAAGTGGATACGAGCAAAAGTTTTGATGGAATTGGAACGTAGAAAATAAATCAGCAAATAAATATTACAAGAATGAAAACTTATAAAAGTTAGGATAAAGTAATTTCTAACGCAATCGAATAACAGCATTTACAAAATAAGGAATATTAACAATTTAGGATGAAAGAACAATTCTTCGAAGAAATATAAAATTTGTTCTAGTTACTGTTTTATTCTTTAATATATTACACAAATTTGGCAATATAATTTGCTGTTATAATTAAAATTCTAGCAAACGAATACAAATACGAAACTGTTTTAGTTTCTGTTTTAGCCTGATATTTTCTCTTACAAAAATCATGTGCCTAGATACAATAAAACATCAACGATATAAACGAATGTAAACACGATTTTGACTCAATCATTGTTGGAAAAGCGGTAAATAAAAATTAAAAACTTGTTTTAAGCACAGCATTCCTATTATGCATCACGATTTAATAACTACCTAAACACTGTCATCAAATATATTCTGTAAACTAGTTGAAAGTAAAATCAACAATTTTATACAATTAAGAGACGAACAATCTTACCGTACTAAAGCGCCGCGATTGTTCTAACAAACATATAACTTACTAGAATTAACATAAAATATATAGTCAATGATTAGATGTAAAATCATTTTCGTCAAAAGCTTATGAAATTATTTTACAAATAGTCTAAATAGAAGGCAAACGAACAGATAAATTGAATAATAAATGACAAATTTAACCGTGTATAATATCATATTCAACTTCATATCGATGTTAACAGAGCAAGGAAAACATATTGTTCTAAGCGAGACATTAAACTGTTCTCTATATTTAACTAGCTTTACAAATAATCTATGTAAAGGCTCGTATTATATATCTATTCCTCGTTATACTTCCTAACAGTATTCCACCGAAAATTAGCGGTAATTTAAATTATTTCATTGCCCGAGTAATACTGATTCGAGCAAAGCCACAAATTGCACGGTTTCTTGTTTTCGTTGCGCTCATGCTCGTCGGGGGGGTAATAAATCCAGCTGAGCCCCATTATCCAGAAATACGTAAAATAAGTCAGACAAAATGATGCAAGAAATTACGAGGATCGCCATGGAAACGAACAGTCGGGGGTGCCGGGCATATCGAATAAATAGCGCTCATCGTTGAATGCGCTTGACCGAAAAATCTGTTTTCCGCTAAGTCTTCGAATCTCGAAATGCTCACAGCAGACTAGTATATCTGATTTTCGCCAGGTAAGCAACGTTGCTAGCTACGTTTCCGTCAAATCAAATATACCGCACAGATCGTTAGTTTGGCGCGTTCATGCGCAACTATTCGCGATTGATTGAACAAAAATTTTAACGTAATCACCGTCGCGATTGTCATCACTTACAAAGTGATCGACAAGATAATACCAGATTATCTAAAATGTTTCTTATTGTGTGCAAACTGTAGTTGCCAATGCTACTGATTTACGTTTGACGCGTATTTGTTCATCGGTGTTCAGAGCGTTTTATCCTACACGAATTTATATTATCAATTGAATTTGTCAAAATTATTGTCTTCGTCATTGTTTGATATATGATATTATGATAGTTTTTTTTTTTGAATGGGAAATATTGTTTAAGCGAGAATTTTATTTTTATTTCCGTGACTTTTCGGCGACTCAGCTAATGAACGATCACTTCAACCAATACACCGATTGAACGCCGTTCAAATCCAATTTCAAGATCGATCTCGCGAATCACTAGGAAATCTGTTCTCGAGTCGAGGCCTCGAACGAAAGCATCAAGAACGAATTGATACACTGACGCTACGTATCGTCGCGGTTAAATTTCGTTGAGATTCGGGGAAACAACGACAACAGCTTAAAAGTAGAAACTACTTTTAACTATACAGTACAGTAAAATACGAGGCGTGGGGTTTCTGGATTTGGAACGAAGCTGTTAATACCTGAAAATTCCCCGCGTCCTGCTGCGGCTTGTATCTGCGAAAAAAATGGAAAAGAATCGTTACGTTTAGTATACTTGTTTCCTGTCCGGGTTCCCAAAATAATTATTACATTATTTATTTAAAAGAAATCGAAAAGAATGGAATATCAATTGCTACATGTATTTTAAGGAAACGTTTTAAGTAATAAAACTGATTTCGCAACAGTAATTTCATCAATATAGTGTAATCACATTAACTACATCACGACATTTTATTTATTTAAAACCTGTCGGTATTTTTACTAGCGATTGAAAAAGTTGCTTACAACTTATAGATTACTGGAACTTGCAACTGGTTCCTTAATGGTCACAGATTTCGTGTTTATAATACAGAAATTCGGGCGATTTATTTTTTATTAATCTATAAGTACAACATTACAGTGTCAATATAGCACATTAATATTGCGTGATAGATTAAATGAATTACTACACATTTTTTGTCACGTTGTGATTAGAAATATTACGAGAATGATAATCCGAACTAATCAGAAAAGCATTAATGTTGAAACAATAAAGTAGTTACTTAGTTACAGTGCTACATTAAATCTTTACTGCCATGTGTAATAAATAATGTTGTACGTGGGCCGTTTTGGATTATAATGTATTAATACACGAAACACGCTTCGATAAAAAAATAATTCAGCTATCGCGTATTCAATTATCGTTAAAAATGTTAATCTAAAACTGCACAAAGATAACCCTCCAACTTTAATGTACAGAATCTCGTTGGAAATACGAAATTAATATTTTCTTAATAAGAAAATATAAGAGATAGAAAACTCCCTTTCAAGCAGTTCGTAAAGCAAACCATAAGGCTTCAACAATTTCATCAAGACTTTCAAATAAATATCGTCAAAGTAATTACACAGATAACCAACCTGTGCAGCAATTTCTCGTTTGTTAAAAGACCAGGCGCCAGCGTCCACCCAATCGTTCTGCTCAGCAGTTTTAGAATCCCCAGTTGCACACGAGACATCTTCCACCGTTGACGGTCTACCGAGAGCCTCGCTCTTGCCCTGCGATTTCGTAACTTGGTACGCGGGACTTCCCAAGGGGGCGGCATCTTGAGAACATTTCGCACCGATCACAGTATGTCCACCTCGAAACTGCACTGATTTCTTCCTCTTAACCTTACCGGATTTGGAGGTCGAATCGCCGGGAGACGCTAGCAACGTGTCTTCGCCTCTTCCCGTTTCCAAATCCTCGATTACCTCGACAGAATCATTCGGTCGGTTCGAATGTTCCACCTCGGGCATCTCCGTAATTGCGGCGCGGCCGTCCTTTGTTCTGGCCGATTCGACCGCACTCGTGACCGAGACCGACGTCTGAACGGTGTCCTTCCGGAACTCGGAGGGCCTAGGCGTCTTGATCGCTCTCGCCTCCAATCCTCTACGAATGCTGATCACCGACTGGTGTCCTGGCGCTTGATCTCTATCTAATTTATCTCTATCGTTAGTTTTAGAATCGGTGTCGGTCGTTGCATCGCGCCGAATCTCGTAGTACTTAACGAAGCTTCTAACTCTACCGGGGGTTATTGTTACAGTGTCGCGGGATTGGTCGTCACTTACAGCTACGGGTGTTACGGCCCTGTTATTGTCATTATTATTACAATGGGGTTGAGGAATCCTCCTAGCTATGGCACTTTTGGCGCCGCTACCCGTTCTCCTGCTTAAATCTAACTGTTCGCCGATCGGGCCACGATCATCGAGCTCCTCGTCATTGCAATCCTCTGCGTCAGTCTTTTCGCTGCAGCCGGCTACCTGTTGAGGCAGCATGGAGCTCTCTGCTGCGCTTATATCGCTCTTCTTATTAAACATGATGTTCTTGCGCGGAAACCTTGACTCGACGCAAGTCTCTAGTACGCTGCTTGACGCTTTTAAGTCGTCCTCGTCGTCACCTTGTTCCGATCTGTGTACATCCACCTTGACGATCTCCGTGTGACCGTCAGTCTTCTTGTCAAGGCTGGCTGGAAATCCACTGAGTTCACTTGTAGGTGTACTTCTGAAGCTGAATTCATCCGACGAATTCTTACCTTCGATCGACGGTCGCATTTGTTTGGAACTTTGCGAAAACCTCGTTGGATTTTTGTTATGGCGAGTATAGTGTACCGTTTCTGCTTCATAGATTTCCGATGTCGAATCATACGTTTCCTTATCACTGTTCACATGCAGGATACCATCGCTGCCACCTTGTTTTTCATTGCTTACCGGTCTCAATTTAATTTTGCTAAAATTTGATAGCAATTCGTTCAGCACGTCACATTTTACCTCGCCTGCGTTCTTGTTGCTCGGTTGAAAGATCCTAGGCGATCTTGGCTTGATAATTGAAGCGTCGATCTTCTTAGGGGATTCCTTGGTGGACTTCGTACCTTTCCAGATTCCCGCGTACGTCTTGATCGAATTAGATAGATGGCACGGAACTTTGCTTTCTTCTTCGATCACAGGGTCCAGTTCTTTTTTCATCACCAACGAGGATGATTTCGGATGAGTAGCTACGATCTCGCAACCCGTCGATCCCGCCCAAGTTTCAGCCTCCTCTTCGCAGAGCATGTTCTCTAAAAATGAGTTCCGCCGGATGCTAACCGGCACGCTAACTACCTGTCTAAAAGGTTCTTCGTCTGTACTCATCGCGTCGTCTATGTCACCCCCCAAATCAAATTCGTCAAGGCGGTCATCAAGTGTAGCAAACGATGAAGCAACGGCTTCTACACTGTCAGTTTTAGCATTGAAGGTCTGACTCGCGAACTCAGAATCATTCGACGAGGAGTCATGACGAACCACAAAGTTCCGGAGCGATTCGCTGACGAAAATTTTCCGCTTGTACTCCTGGCTCGTTTTATCGAACGACTCAGTCATTGCTGTCTCGTAGTTATCATTTCCTTGATTTTCAACAGGTAATTCGTAATTTGTATTAACCTCAGCAATGTTCGTTAACGAATTGCATCTCTCCTCATCGTTCTCTACCGTTGCCCGATTTTCAATTATTGTTTGGTTTATTGTCAATTTTTCCTCGCTGACCACGAAATCACTAATTAATTCTTGTTCCATAATGTTTTCTAGATCCGTCGTTAGTTTCTCTTCGATAACGTCATCCACGGATTCATTAGCGTTTTCAAAAGTTGTAGTCTTAACGATTTCAAATTCATAACTGGCATCCTTGTAAACTCCTTCGGATAGATTTGATAAAATCTGCGGTTCTGTCTTGTGCTCTTCTTCGTCGCACTGTACAAAATTAGACGAAAATTCAGAGTTGTTCAAATTCTCTTCGACCCTATCCAACATGGAAATATTCTCCGGTTGAGAATATATTTCTGCCCTCGTCAAACTTATCTCTAGTTCATCCATGTTCACAGACTTCAATGTATCAACCGACGGAGTACTTTCAAATGATTGATTTTGCAATTCCACGGAAGTCGAATCACCAAAAGCATCCTTTAGAACAACACTATCATTGTCATTTTCATCGGATGATTCTCGATCAGCCAAGTCAATAGAAGTACAATTATATTCAAATGGAACCTTATCGGCATCATTACGGCTGTTCAAAATCGTGCTGAAAGGTACGTCACCGAACTCGTCGGAGTCATCGGAACTCTGTCGACGTCCTTCGACGCATTCCTCTTTGAGTTCCGCATTGTCCGTGACCTCTGTTAACTGTGCAGAAGCGATAACGTCGTGAGTAATATCCTGCTTCCCAGGCGGATCTATGACTTCTCCTCCGTCCTCGCTAAGATCATGATCCGGGGTCGAGGAACTCGGGGATTGGATGACGAATCTCACTTTGGTTAATCTAGGAACGGCCGGTGGATCCTCGTCGAAGTTGTCGCAGAACATCGGACCAGCAGATCGGCGGATGTTCAACTTGCTGCTCCTGTCGATGTAGTCCTCGAAAACGAAGCGGTTCGAATCGTCGAACTTGTCGAACAAGTTGTCCGCGAAGGTGTTACCCCACCTGTCCAAACACCTCTCGAACGGTAGATTGGTCGTGGTCACGCGGAAACACATGTCGGCCTCTTCGTCGTCCAGCGAGTGCTCGAAAGACTCGTGGAAAATGTCGCGGATGGAGCTGACTAGCTGGACGATCGTCTCAGGCGTGGTGTCCTCCTCGCGCGGCAGGCTATTGGACATCACGTTCTGGAAGTCGTGCAGAGTGAACAGCAGCGGCGGGTATTTGTCCGGCTCCTTTCTCGATAATTTCTCGAATAACGGAAACGCGCGTTCAGCGCCCGCATTGGGAGCGTCGTTTATCTCGTTCGCGCCGTTGTTCGTCTCCTTAGTCGGTATCAGGTCGGCGTCTTCGAACTGCCGGGACAAAGGCCTAGCAGGCTTCTCCGAACTTAAGCTTTGCAAAGTTTCCTCCGTCTCTTCGGCCGGCCGACTGCTGTCTGGAATTGTTTCTTCTTCGTTTACATTCCGGTGACATTTGGTGACGCAGGATTTAACTTTTCGGGTTGTTCGCGGAGGAGGCGGTGGCGGTGGCGGTGCCAGACGTTTTCTCTCCGCCTTCTTTAGACTGCTCGGAGACGTTCTTTGAGGAGATTTTACAGTGCCGGCGAACTTTGCTTTGCGCTTTTTGCGCCGTGGCGGGACTGGCGGTGTACTTGCTGATGCTACGCCTGGAATCATAGGTTTACGAATATTTATTTACGTGATAATGGAAGCATTACGTAACTATGTAGACAGATTAAGTATCTATCATCATATTTTTTTATATCGAATGTGAAAATTCGTTCATTATTAACAAATACAAAAGTAATGATAAAACTCTTTACATGTCCATAAACGTTAATATAAACACGAATATGTTAAATCTTTTTTAAGCTGTACATTCGAAAGTATTGCAAGCTATCATAATAGCTTACTATGTTATTTAAATCTTGCATAATTAACGACAGATGTCGCATTTTTTTATTTAGCAAAAAGTCAAGAATATTTGTTGTTTTGTTTACATTTCTTGTAAATATTAATTATTTTAAATTGACACTCAAATTACTTAATTAGAATCGTAATACATGATTACACATCTATATTATGTCACTCTATGGGTAATGTTTAGATAGCAAAAATAATGCTAATTAAAATACACACGGTACAGTTTTGAAATAATTTCTAATTTGTTCAAGTTAAAAATCCAGAAAGGTCGCTGTATTTGTTCGATCGAGAATACAATTGAAGAATTCAATGACGCACTAAATTACGTACCAATACACAAAAAATGTTTTAATATTAAACACAGATATAAAAAACTTATTTTTGATATTCATAAAAACGATCTTTCACGCGCACAAAATAAATTACGTCTTAAAGTTCCAAAAAAATTGTTTACTACTCCAAAAGTGTATTAAATAGAACCTTATTGATTCTGAATTCACTTTTAAATTGTATTATTCAACATCTTTTGAACTATTTTTATGACACGTGTTAACTACGATAGTATTTCTCTCCACTATAACAAGATTCAGAAATCACTGTTCAAACAATTAAACTCTCAGTGGAACTATGATTAAATGGTGAAGTGAAAACGAAATTATAATTGTGAATATTATCGAGGCACAATCATATTCTGGTAATTACTTTTGTGCATATTGTAGGGGTAGTTAACAGGCGACGGACGGTTTTAAAAATGATCCGGGATGCGGAAACGCGAGACTGACGCGAATGTTAGACCGTTCGAAGAATACTAAAGGTGATTCTCTACAAATGACGGTCCCCTCGACCCCTCTCCATACGCGGTCAATAGCAGTGATTCAGTAACACGAGCAAGTTTAAATTTCTTACTCAATGAAGGAAGACCTACGTGGAACGCTAAAATCAATGACACTTGCAAATGTCATTCCAGATTTAACCCCTAACTTCAGCTATGTAAATTTCCTGATACTAAACATTCTAAAAAAAAAACGAATAATAACAGTTGTTTATATCCAAAATTTCTTAACTAATCATTATTTAATAATTCAATTAAAATATTTTAATATCGCTTTCTATTTACTTTCTTTTTAATTTCATAAATACTTCTAAAATGTTTACTATTAAGATTGTTCTCCTTTATTAAGTTACTTAATTTCATACATATTGGATTCAGGTTTTATTCATGCCTCATACATGGTGATGGCTTTTAAGGTGTAATTTTTAATCATTATATTCGTTATTAAACGACATGGGTTTAATGTGGTCATTTGTAATAACGGGCAAATAGAGAGTGTAACAAATGGTGCTGCTTCGAAGTCTGAGCAAGGCTTCGCCCGCTAAATGGATAAACACAATTCGATTAGGTTACGTGAACGATGCAGCCACGTTCGACATAATGGACATAACGACCTTAACGATATTTTGTCTTGGTTTTTATGCATAAGTGCATCCATCATCTCGATGATAATACTGAAAATTAGAGGAGGATTGTAAAAATATAACTGTTAAAGTTTTGATTGTGTTATATGTTTTAAAAAATTCATACGGCTTCGACTACATTAAATCAGCGAAAGTTGTACATATTTCATAAAATTTTCCATGCGCATATTCTGATGAATAAAATCATGTTTTTCTTCTAATGCGTTTGTTTTCCACGTGGACAAAATATACGCTCAAACCGTGGAAGGTTTAAAAGATTTGAAAATTAAGTTTTGTAACTCTCGAAACTATTCATTTTTGTGTTTGTCCTTTGTTTTAAGGTTTAATAGTTAAAGCAAACGCGTAACAACAATGGTTACGATAGCCATTTTTTTAGTAAGATGACATGACGATAGTAAAATTTTTCTGATAACTGATAATGCAACAACCAATAAATAACTCATCAATGATGACGATAGAGAAAATATATTCCCGAAGAAGATAATTCTACAGAATATTTACACCTGACAAATTAAAAAATAAGAATAACGTATAGCTAAATAGGAATTTAAAACAAAAAGCTTGAATTTTATGGAAATTGCATTAAAAACATTGTAAAGAGGATAATAATACAGACGTATATAAATATAATAACATTTAGTAATAAAATAAAATTATACGATAATAAAATATATATGTCATTTGTGTCAAACATGCTTTTTGAGTTTTAGACATAACTGTTCGATAGATTTAATAATAAAAAAAGTATTAATGAGATACCTGCAATTTAGCTTATGGTCGATTAAATAAAGACTTGTCGGCTCGTCCTACTGACATCGAAGTCCTCTATATTAAGCAATATACTGGCGGATTTAAGTGCGCTGTTATCGACGAGATCGCCCATGTATAAGCTGTTTGCATTATGATTGCCCATTGCGCTGGATGCAGCACTGCTGTATGCACTCGAAGTGTTTTGAACTGATGCGCCATCGGTGGTTCTCTGAACGAGCCATTTGTTCGTCACACTCGACGTATCCGCTTCCGAGGACACGTCGAATCTGATGTCACTGAAATCAATACGTGGACAACCTTCAGTTAAAAGATCAGTGGGTATGCTATCATCAAGGATACTCAAAACCCCCTTTTCGTCTGTTGCATCGAATTTTCGAGTACACTCAAAAGGTAGATAATGAAATTAATGTCGTTCATGAAAAGGAGTTGTAACTGTATTACCCTTTCAGGAGAAAAGAAAGTAATATTTACATAAACAGTTTTAATATTAAAAGTGAATTTAGACTGGTCAATTTGGGCGTGCATCCCGGATGATTTATCCGCAGTAATAAGTTTAAATGTCTTTAATTGTCTTTATCTATATTTCTTTCAAAGTAAATAGTGAACAAAATAGAGATGAGCTCTACTTTTAATGAATTGTAAAAAATAAAAGTTTCAAAATTAATTTTCGGGTATTATAGAGAGATTTCTAAAATTTATGGCGTTACCCTAAGTACAATATATTTTTAGTTGGCTTTGTAAAACGAATTACAGTAGATATTATCTTGTCCAAAGGTTTATTTTCGTTAATATCTTAATATCAAAACATGCTATTATCTAAAAATTTCATTCAAGTTCTCCATTAGGTGATAATGTAGCCAGATAATACAATGATTAGATAACAAAACTTTGAATACCAGAATATTGTAAAATTAAACATTCGGATAAAGGAATCTCTATGGAATCTTTCTTAATGCGTTTGATTATTTGTAGTCTAATGTATCCATATATACATTATAATGATATATTCGTAATGATCCGAGATCGTATGTTTTAGACCAATGTACAGCGCATAATTAGACAATGATTCATTAAATTGTATCAGCATCATTAAAACAGGATACAGTGAAATTCCCAGTGCGTAGCCCTAAATGTGTATCTTGAAACGAGAATTCTAGTTAACGTAATAACCACTGTCAGTTTTAATGAAACTGTCGGACGAAACGTTAAAAGAAAATAAGATAAAAATTACTCACTTCAAATAATTATTTTCTGCTACGTTTTGATCGTGAGTCTGCCTGGAGATAGCGTTTTTGCGAGAGGTGGCTTGAGAGAGAACCAGCTCGATCGTGTCGCACGAGCTCTGCAGCATCTTCAGAGCCTCCTCGTACCGTAGGTGCAATAAATTTTGTCCATTAATCGCCACGATACGATCGCCTGTCGCCGATAAATTTTGTTGAATTAATGCGAACGCCACGAAAAAGAATATTTCAAGAAATGTACCTTTGTTCACGTTCCCGGCCATGTCCGCCGAACCTCCCACCGATACTGCTTGAACGTACACGCCGCCATCGTTACCCTCTGTCACCTGCAGTCCTATACTACCACCGTGGCCCCTTTCCAATTTAATCGTCTGCAGGATTCGTTCCTCTGCGAAGGATAATTCTTCGAGACGTGCGGCTAAGGACGCGGACATCGATTCGTCCTCGGTAACGTGGAACGTTTCGTCGTCCGTGCGAATGTCAGCATCTGGAATATAGAAATTGCACCGATTTAAACACTAATATCTTCGCTACAAATTTCATGAATTTGCGATACATGCTATTATCTTTTCGATGTGGTATAACGTTAACATTGAACCTACCGAACCGTCAAAAGTTTCACATTCTTTATTTTAGAGTTGTAAAAAGGTAAGGTATTTTTCAAGGCAACTGATTAAATACGTTTCTTAATTCACGTATACATCATAATAAATATTGTGAAAAGTTGAAATATATTCAGTTTTGTCATAGCTATGAAATGACACACGTCAATAGTGTTTTGGACTCGGTAGGTTTAGTGCCAACCAGAAGTTTCTCTTCATTTCTGTTTGATTGAAATTAATAAAAATTAATATTCGCATAAACAGATACGGTCTACTAACTAATTACAGATCATGATTCGAACATTTGTTTAACATCATATTATAAGTAGTAATTATTACGTAATTTGTTTATTTTTATCATTCTCCAGTTTAACAAACCTCTATACTGCAATCGCCATTCAATCTTAATGTAAAAATTGAGATTTCGTAAGTAATACAGTAAACAGAGGCAATAGAGTTCCATTAAACAAATTAGTAACTACACGAACAGTAAGATTTTCGGAAAATTACGTATTATATCGTTTAATATTTGTATAAGAAAACTGTTAGCTGGACCATAGTTTTTAGGCTGTACTATAGGTCTTCTAAAATTTTCTTGGTGCAGCTTCAGCTGTCGGTTGGGATTTATCGAATTTCGCCATGATTTAAAGTTACATTCTAAATGTAACTAATATGTACTTCAACCTTAATTCGACCTACTAAAAGTTCTTAAATACCCATGGTATCTAAACGTATCTAAATTATTTTAACATTTAGTTCAGATACAGTATGCAGAATATCCGGTTCTTACTAACAAGTTTAAATTCGTGACTTATCGATAACGTTGCAACCAACCCGAAATTGATCTGATGCTTTCAGGGTTCCAAAAAAACTGGAACTTATCGATTAACATGCAACTATTTCTGTTTAGTTGACAATTATTTAATTCCCACTGATTAATATGGAGTTTTATAATTTCATAAATTCTATGGATATTTATTTTAGTCTATATTTAGAATTAGATTAAAATAAATAGTTACTGACTGAGCACATATGCTTCCGGTAGAGGAGATTCTGTAGACCGACCAGACAGTGATTGAATCGACGACTCCGCATCTGATTTTAAGGATAACGATTCCATGTCGTCGGTAAGAGTGGTGTCTTTCTGTACGAGGCTGTTGTAGATCGCTCGCGTTCCCATTTTCACCCCTAGACGCCGTGGTAAACTGGGTGTACGATAACCAGCCGGTTGTTTGGATGTTCCATAATTCGGTAAGCTCGAGGTTTTCATCTAGAAAACGTCAATTTCCACCCATTGAAATTTGATATAACTACAAATAACAAATTATTTATACGAAAAAAATTCACTCATTTTACGAAATTACAGCTAATGTTACATTAATGTTCAACCCTTATCGTATACTGCTCAAATGCGTACTTTGATCTACATTATCTATATTGGGTAAAATGAAAAACAAATAACCGACTCCTTTTTATATACTTTAAACGATACATATCATAGAAATATTCTGAAACAAGTAACAAGTAACACTACTCTAAATGTACTAGATTATTTAGATGCTTTAATTTACTAGAAAAATGTGTTTCGTTAAAAAGAGCTTTTAACGTATTATAGGAGCTTAAATATACCAAAATACTGATAAGACTGGACACCCGTTTTTCTGATCAATTTCATTTTCAATATTCACATTCCAAATATAATTCTTTACATGAGAGGCGGTATAAAAATATTTCAAGAGAGTATGTTTTACTTGGTAAATACATATTGACTATTGCGCACCTTGTGCAGCGACTTCTTCACGTCAGGAACATCCCATACCTCTTCTGGAACCGGGAAGTCCACCTTCCTAGTGATGCCAACTTTGTTGATCGCTGCGTATAGTTCTTCAGGATTACCAGGGTTCTCCAATTGATCCACATTATTCGACGATAGAATTTTCGGCAAAGAATATCCGCACTCCGTGTCCGTTCCCACTTCAATTCGAGGGCAACTGTAAAGTTGCCCGTTAGTTTTCATTCCCTTCGCATCCAACGAGCAGGGCTCGTTCGGAGTCATTAAACTTCGCTCGGATTCATCTTCCGTGTCCCGAGACTCGCCCTCCGGCTCTAATCGAACATTCACTTGCGCGTAAAGCGCATCTTCCTCGAAAGAATACGAGCCAGGTTCGCGAAGAGGATCTTTCGGCTTTGACACGATGTTCGTCTCCTTCTCTGGATTTTCGTTCTCCTTGTTCTGATACTCTTCGAGCTGCATCGGATAGCTCGGTCTCAACTGGGTATTCTTCACGGTATTCGCTATTGCTATCTTCGTTTTACTGTCGTGAGACTTCGTCTTTGATGGCGAGGCTTTCGTTTCCAATGTTGTGGGAACTCCAAATTCTGAAAATTGATTATTTTTTGTAGCGTCTTAATTAATATATGTGATCGTATTACTCGTATTCGATGATTTATATTCTATAATTCATTTTAATTTGTATCATGAACATCAACATACGATTTTCATTCTTTTTAAATTATTAATAGAAACAAAACTTTGGTATTTGATTTCAGTTTCTTACAGATGTAAAAATGTATATATATTACGTTAAAAGAAAATAATATTCACCGAAATTATTTTATGAATATTTTACGAATATACACTATTAATTAATCATTAAAACTATTTTACGAATATACACATCTGGTAACTATTTCGCATTAAATATAACATTCTATCAAATTATTATTATTAAATATTGGATAAGGACCAATTGAATATTAAATAGGAAGCGTAAATACTAGAATAAAATGGTACATAATGAAAATAATATTAATATAAAGACGAGAAAAAGGAGGATTTACTAGTTGAACAAAACTAATTTGAATTTTGTCAGTCATTTAATGCTTTCACGAAATACTGGGTATATCACATTTACCGTAAAAGTTGATACACACCTTTCGCAAGTCCTTGAAGCGAAGTAAGCTCGGAACGTAGCCTCAGGAAAAATTGGTGATGCAAGGAGGTAAGCTTAAAAGCGAAGTAGCTTCTGAAACAGAAAAATACTTTTAAACTCGGCTGCACGACGTCGTGCAGGCGTCTTACGCCACACATTACATCCACCCTTACAACCTGTTCAGACATGGAAACCTAAAGTGTTCCTGTTCACTCTTACCCCACGTTAAATGAATGTAATGCTTCTATTTATTTCATGTCTGCTACACCCTTAGACCACATTGACTTCGCTTTGTATTGAATACGTAAACCACAGATGCGATCAATTATATTTAAATGTAAACCACATTTTACAGAATCGCTTCAATTTATGCATTCAATGCGGAAACTACAGTCACTTTGAGAAGTACACAAATTCATTTTCCAGAATATTAAAGCCGAAGTATGAAGATTTTTATTAACTGGATTCATGGTATTAATAAAAGAAAGATTATGAAAACTTTTTTTATAAAATTCAAACTTCCAATTTATAAATCTCAACATTTAACGTTTTATTTTATGTTTGATTAGAAAAGTTAGTAGCAAAGTTAACAACAAAGTTAAATTTTCGATTTATCATTTTGATATTTGCAATGTTCTGGATCTTTGTTGTCTAATTATACAACATTAAAAATAGAAAATTTTTCCAAAAAAATATTTTCCTAGCACAAATAATAAAAATAATTTGAATGATTTTTTCTCTATTGACAATTTGCCTTTTTTCAATATTTCCTTTTCCAAAAGCTATACGTAAGAATTTTAAAAATTGACAAATTCGTAATACATTTAGAAAAATTTGTCAAACGTCAAATCGATCTCAAGAGCCTAAATATGAGTGAACCAGAGTACCAAGTGAAGAATTATTTATGCAGCAACCGGTTACTTTCGACGGTGATTGTACCGCGAGCAGTTAATTAAACGGAGACTTACTTCCGATGGTCCATTCTGAGTTTAAACTTGCATCGCTTTCCATTGACTTTACTGTAAACGACCAGACAGCTTTTGCTGTAGCTCAACGTTTGAATATCCTTCCACTGAAACTGCGCCAGCTCGATCCTTTCTCTGGGCACGCCTCCTCTCTCGAACAGCTTCAACCCTTGCGCGTGGATGGCCAGCCAGACGTTGCTCTCAGTTTTCTTCTTATTCTTCTCGCCCTTACTGTTCTTACTCGCATGGTTCACGTTATTATTATTATTCATGTTACTATTGTTGTTATTGCAAGTCTCAATGCGAATTTTGGAGGACTTTTGCGCGGCATAGATGTCGTTCGAGGTCGCGCTCTTTGTCAGACCAGGTGGTTTCATATCGTCGCCGCTGTACGGGATCTTTGGGAGATTTTCGCAGGATCCTAATCGCGCGATCTCGATACGACCACAAAGAGGATACTCCTGAGCTCTGTCCTGTCCGTAAATGTTCTCCGTGCCGTCGTGCAATCCGTCCGACTTACTACGGTCCTTGCTCGCAGCCCTCTTCCGCTGCTGCGCAACCACTTTCTCCAGTTCCTTCGAGTCCACCGTGGCGATGTAATAATGAGACCCGTAATCTGCCAACGTCTGTGCGTGAGTGATGAACATTTCCTCAGCTTTGTTCGAGTCGAGGCCCCGTCTGTCTCGGTGAGCCTGGTGAAGGCGCGCTCGAAGTGCCTCCGTTTCTCCGTTGTTAATCTGCGACTGATGTTGATCGGTATTCAGGATCAATGACTCTGGTATGTAGTGCTCTAACAAGAAGTAATCACCGCAACCGTGCTCCTAAATAGAAATGCGTACATTGTTAGATCGGGAGTTGATTCAAATTAGAAACAAAGATTCTATTTAACAAATATTCACTTTTACCAATGTAGTTGTAAAGTAAAAATAATAAAGTGTTTCAAATACGTTATTAACAATAAAACTATTATAAATCCTGCATTCATACAGCAGCTGCCGCTTTGCAATTTACTTTTTTTTAAATATCAGTTGCTTAAATAACAAGTAAGTAAATTACTTCATTTTCAATGTATAAAACCTCATATTAATAGACTATTTACAAACATTTTTTTAATGAAATGAATAGAGAATAATATTTGTGAAGATTATTTATAAATAGTTTAAAATACATGGTCGTAAAAATAGTTGACTTTCAATTTACTCACATTCACGTTGTAATTCCCAAATTCAGCCTGGAGTGCCAATCCAGTTAGATTAATTAACTCTGGACACGGACACACCAGCTGTTGCTCCAATATACATCGTCGTATTTGTAGATACAATAGATGTTTTGATATCCAACTCCTACACCAGTAACCAACAATTAATTGGTGTGTAAATAATTCATACAGCACTGCTTCGTTTATGTGTGCATATATAGAAATGAAACGAACACTGCCATTTTTTATTTTATAGTTGGTTATTTTAAGCAAAATAATACATTGAGCATAGTCTGATTTTACTTGCATTCGAAATAGTGATTTCAAGTGTACCTTGAGGGGTCATTGAACTTTGTCACAAAATGCTGTGCAATTTGGACAAATTTTTCACCAAAACTAACAGATAGGAAAATTAAAATTCCATGCAATTGTTTTTAAATGTTTCAAAACAATTTTCTTAATATTTCTACTAGACTTCTCATGTAAACGCTTCGTCAATGTAAAAATTAAAAAATAATAATCAGTAAAACATGCGAGGTTTTAATAAGCTGGTAATATTAAAAGAAAATATATAACAGAAACAAGACATATTCCGAGAAGAGACGTATAACTCAAATGGAATTTGAACGTGATTCAGATTTTCTTCCGGACGTGAAAAATGAATGGTTACGAGTTCTCTCTAAGTTAGCAAATATACTAGTCAGGCGATAAATTCTGAAAGGAAGACGGTTCTCCGCCCAAATTTTCTGAATTAAAATTGGACGCGTTTGTATTTATGACACCATCCACCACCGCCCACGTCTTTTGCCACTCGGAACATATCGTTTAACTATTTCAAAAACTTGTACGGTTCACGGTTGGATTCTGGCTACATTTTGTAGTTATTTTAACTTGAAAAATGCGGAGAAAATATTCCACGAGACTTAACATAATTTTTGCAACTAAAAAAGTGTAACGTAACTTTATTTTTAAGTCTCGTTTTTATATGCTCAGACGTCCTCTGTTACTATGAAAAAAAAAAGTATTTCCACTGTACCTTATTCCACGAAGAGAAGGTAAAAAGAACCTGAGCCTCAGATACAGCATGAAACTAGTCGGCAATCCCAAGAGACCTTTACTCTTGCCGCTGCTTAACCAGCCCGGCGGCGCGACCTTATTCAATTTCGTTTCAGGTGGCAAAATTGCAAAATCACCTGCTAACAGCACGGCCAGGCCAAGAGTGAAGTTTTCGTCCAAGCTTTCGGCTTGCACAATTGCCTGCAAGCATTCATACGGTATACATTTTGCAAGTACCACGTTGTTAAAATAATTACAAGTATTCGGTTTCATAATGTGAATGTTATGAATATTTTAATGTTATATCTGCAAATTATACAGAGAGCTCTGTAGTTCATAATACAAATGGAATGAAGAAAATTCTGGAAAATCAATGAAAAGAATAATTAAAAAATGGAGACAATAATTTTCCAAAATAAATAAGTGAATGATCAGAACATGCAGTTTCTATTATAATGTCATTGAAGAGTTTACAAGCCAGTGACAAAACGTGTTAATTATTCTATTTGGGCAAAAATTAATGATTGCTTGAAGTTGCTGTTAAATTTTAACATTCTTGATATACCAAGTGAATAGTTGCACAGTGTCGAACTATTAACTATATAATTACATCAGTTCGGTATAAAGGCGATAAATAGGAGACAAACGAGAGATAAACGGGAGATAAACGGTGTCCACGACGTCGTGACCGTAGCATTAGAATGACGGAGAAACTTGCTCTAGTGTCTTTGTTGGCTTTGGTAAAATGGTACGTGGAGGAGGAAACCAACGCACGAGGGGCTTCCATCGTGGACAACACCGAATAGATAATCGACTCGAATGCATTCAGGGAATTGCTATGAATTACACTCGCATCAGAATGTTTGAACTTCAAAATACCGGCTCGATTATCAATTACCGAACACGATCTAAGCCCTTATTGAATAAATGTTTGATAATTTCAATCAACGATCGCTCCACCGCTAGCAATTTAATTTGGGCTGCATGCTCTGGCGGCTTTGTTGGTCGTTTCAGGCAATTCTATTAACTAGCTTCAATTAAATGTATTAATAATAACATGGAAATTCTAATAATTCCATATAAATATTTTCCGACACTGCAATATGAATCATGTATGCAGTGCTATCCAAATAATTAATAATATTTGCGAACAAACATGGAACGAGTCTACAGGTTTCGATTTGCCATTAAAGACCGCTATCAGAGGATCCTACGATTAATCTAGAGGTTCATTCAGCTCTCGAACCGTCCAGGAATGGATCAATAGATATATGTACATAGATCCTCGATATCCATTCCCTTGAAATTTTTAATATTACCTTTAAACCGACGGAAGTTTCGATCGTTATTGAAAGTAAATAACTGTTCTAAGTACTTTCGAAGTTTTATCTTCTGTTGAATGAGTTACGAACCTCATGGATTATTCTTAATTTCATCCAAGAAATTGAAGAAATGGAGCTCGGTATATTCTAAAATTGTAGTGCAGCGACCCCGACAGGAAATATGATATTTTATAATGATCGACACCTGTCTCGTACCGGCCATACGATAATCGTTGATATCGCATAACTCATGGTTTGTGGATTTGTCGTATGTAACAATTAATCTCGGCAGAATGCCAGAATTTCTCGCGAGTTCACGCCGGAATTTGTGGTCTCGTGAATAACCCGCCTGCGTCTTGTACTTCATACTATAATTCCGAATAGCCATCGAGCCAATCGTAAAACAAACCTGACGTGGCTCGAATTTCATTTATAGCTAGATCGTCGAAAATCAGAGCAGTTAAACATTAACTGTTATTTTCTCGTTAATTTGTAACGTATCACTTGTTTTGTCTCGTAAGCTAAACCGTGCGAACAAAACCTACAAATAGATACGACTTATCAATAAATTACGAAATTCCAGACTTAAATCCGTTCTAAACACATTAAAGTGAACGATCAAATAGGTCACCGTAATAAATGGTTAGAGAAATTTGTTCTGCTGAACAACTTTTATACTTTTTTATTATATTTATATTTTTATATTGTGAGAAACATATCGGCGATAAAAAAAATTATAAAAGTCTTATAGATTATAAAAAAATAGATATTACGTAATACTCTATACAGTTTGTTCCATCTACCAAAAAGTTCCATCGAGCATTTCTGTAGCGAAGTGGAAAAAAGATTAACGAAATAGCACGTTTTATGTGCAAGGAATCATTGAACCAGAATATCAGTGCGTCCTGACGAACTATGTGTAGACGAAAACGATATAAAAACATGATTAGATTCTATCGATTAATTCTTTAATTAATACATAGTTCGAATATTTTGTAACATGTAACATCTCCAAATTTGACAAAACAGTTCTGATTAAGATGCAGCTCATTCGATTCAAATTCGATGTTATTTTATCATCGTTCATTATACACATGTATCATATGTAAAACATTTTTTAAATATTTACTATAATATAAGATTTGTGTCCGTTTGAGTTACAACACATCGTCGTTCGACTTCTTTTGTGTGCATGTGTACGTATCATTCGAATATAATTGTTCAGCAAATTGGATCTCTTATCATCGAGCGGACACTCTCCATCGAAAACTCTCACCGCTTCGTGCTTTCGATTGAACTTCACCTCACCTCATCAATTTTCATCTTGAACAATTGATCTACAGTTCTCCAGCAAAAATCAATTTCCAGATTTCATTCACTGCTGAGACAATAATATTGTCACCGAATAAAAACTGAACGAAACAGGTAGAACTAAAATGTGATAGTGATTTGATTTCTTAAATAACTTACCTGGAACAGGTCACCAGCTGTGACTTTTTGAGGATCGCAAGTTACTTCTACTCGTTGACCAGTCAACATTATAACGACGATACGTCCGCAAACTCCAGCCTGTTTAAAGAAAAAATTCGTTTCAATTAATAACTTATCTGGCATAGGGATTATAATCGCTACATTACAATAGGATTTATTCACTTCACTATCATAATTATAGTTTTTGTATGACAAATACATTTTTAATAAAAATTATCAGTTTTGAAAAGGATACATTTTTGATATTTTAAGTTGTAATTTTATAAATATATCATGTCCATATCATTTTATTAGTGATACTATATCCTACTTATTGTTGCTCGCTCTTTTTCTGTCGAGCGAATTTGTTATATGAATTTACGAGGCATAATAGTTAGTGTATTCAATAATATCTGGTTACATGATGAATTGAGAAATCTATAGGAAGTGTACCATATGAAAGACATGGAACAACAACATCCGGTATGGTCTAGTGGCTAGGATACCTGGCTTTCACCCAGGAGGCTCGGGTTCGATTCCCGGTACCGGAAGTTATTTTTTTCCATATTATATTTCGGAATTATATCTCTAATTTCGATCGTTTAAAATGTTTCTCATATTTTTAATAATGCAATATAAAATTTCAGTAATTTTGAACGAAACTTTTATAGCTGCAAGTATTTTTGGATCATCGTCAAAGTTATAAAATCACTTTTCCCTTCTTATTTTAGATGAAAAATACATTGTAAGCGTTGCTCGTAGACGCCTATAATAACAATATAATTTTTAAATATTATAACATTATAATATTATAATAATATAAATTATTTTTATCTCTATTGAAAACGTGAAAGAAAAAGTATGTAGGCCGTTGGCGCTGAGTGTATGGCTGATAATAAATTTAGAACGGTTAACGAATCACGTAAAACCCACAAATTTTCAGCGTTTAACCTGAAAGCGGGCCTGGCAGGACATTGCGGTTAAATCCCTTGCGCTTTGGAAACCGATCCATAAATCACGTGTCCTCTTTCACTATGTGAGGGTCTACGGTACGTCGAGTGCCATTGAATGATACGACGAGGTTGTTTTCTCATGAAAAGTCAACTGACATTTTCCAGATGTGTCCCAGTCGCAAAGAAGTGTACGGTTTGCAGAAAGACTTGAATTTCATTAAAAAAAACCGAAGTTTTCCTCCAATTTTCTCACAATTATATTAAGCAGTTTTGTGTATTAAAATGAGTGCATTAATTGATGAAAATTATGTAATACAATTCTAAAAATTCTGAAATGTCTTAATTTCTTTCTACTAATACTGACCTAGTAAATTCTTACGTAAAAATTATTTGAAGTACATTTCAATTGTTAAAGTATCAAAATTTTTTTATTATTATTATTGTATGATGAATTTACTACTGTAGGGTTTTTCTGAGTATGAAAGGCAGAGTATTCGAAAGTATGAGTCGTAAAATATAGAATGAATGAGACAGATGTTTGCAGAGTGTTTGTCACATGTGTCGCATAGTGCATATTTGTTAAAATCCAAGCATATTAATTCTACGAGTTCTATTAACCTAACGTAAATATTGTAAATATCGACGAGAGCATCGATACAAGGGACGCGGTATAGTAAGGCGCACGGAGGGCCTCAGGTCAAAAGAGGTATAAAGTCGTTCCCCGGAAACTCGAAGCACGCTCCTTGGTTCGGGTCTAGGACAGTTTTGAGTATGAATACCGGACGTTTTTTAGAAATCGAGAAGTCTTGTTAAAGCTTGCGAGCAGATGTTACACACCCGCGGGTCTGGTACGCGAACAAGGAAACTTTCGTCTCACGACCAAGGTTACCGAGAAGTTTACCGATCGGTACCTGAGCCGCTGTACGCGTAGAGGTAGGCGAGAAATCGGCTCCTCACCGTCACCCGACATTTGGTCAACAGACAAGACCCTTGCTGTCACGGCTCTGACCATCCGTTCCGTAAATCGTGTGTACAAATTCGTGCGTGCCATACCGGAGTGTTCGTCTCGAGCGTCACACCGAAATAATAACGACACACTGAATGTAACCACCCTCAGTCGAATCTAATTGTTAGCTGTTCAATTAATAAAATGACATTTGTACAATGAGAAGTACAAGTAACTACATCTCCGGTATGGTCTAGTGGCTAGGATACCTGGCTCTCACCCAGGAGGCTCGGGTTCGATTCCCGGTACCGGAATTTATTTTTTCACTTTTTTTTTTCGTTCAAAAAACATTAAAATGTTTAATTGCAAACTCGTTTTTCTTCTTAATCATTGCTTCTATTGTTTTTAAATTATTTGTATAAGTTATGAATTGAATAAAAATCGATGAACTGCTTCACTAAAAAATTATGATACTAAATGGAACAATAAAGTTGTTTACCCTTACTTGTCCGACACATAATGTCTTTGGTGGTTGATTGGCACGAACAACAAATTCCGGACCAACGCACTGCGCTTTGTTGAATGATCTCATTGGCCCGCCTACTGTTCTGTAAAGCCGGGATGGCGCCCTTTGAACTGCCTTGCCTCGGCGAGCCCTTGGTCCATTCTTAATCAGATTTCTGAAAGCAAATTAAATAGCGACTTGAAGTAAAAAGTATTTTAAAATGAACAACATTTAAAAAAGTATTCAGCACATGCCGCGTACACTTTCCACGTCGACACATTTTGAGACATTTGTTTTAAACATACTATTAAAAATATGTTAAAGGAACAAACTAATGAAGTCATAATGTAGCTATAATAATGTATACAGTGCGACCCGCAGCGTTATACCCTGTATAATAACATAGGATCAAATGGCACCAAAAGAAGAAAGTTGAAATAAACAATAAAAAGGAAAATCTAGTCTGTTATGAATTCATAACGTAAACTAAATATAAATAAAAAGTAACACAACTTCTAATTTGTAATAAAAATACATTTAAACAATTGCAGCATAGCATCAAATAGTATCTTCCAAACTCAATCCTTATGTTCTTAAACAACTAAAGCTATAGCTAAAGAATTACATATGCATTCACCCTGTCTTCTATTTCTTTTCTTACGATAGGGTAGAATTGATCTCTAGAACTATCGGCAGAAAGTTGTAGCGTCCCTCCTTTCGAGGATTAGTGATACGATAAGGTGACATATTATACCTCAGTGACTAGTTTGAAGTAAAGATCTACGTAAAGTTCATACTGTGAAACAGTTCAAACCAATGAAACACTTTAAATGAAGGAAGTAACTTTGAAGGCACTCGAACTTTGATCTAAACCAGGGCAGTGATTTCCATCAGTGCAATATGTGCGTTTGAATTTTCACAAGTTTCCTTTTTATCCAAATAAGGACATTTAAACGTGAAATTCAGTCATAAATGTTCGTGAAACGCATGGCGAATATTTAAGAGATTGGATTGTTTGATTGTTCGGATTGTTTTAAATTCATAAAGACCCAGTTCAATTGTTTTCTCTGAATGAAAATTTGCTTGATTAAAGGTTTTTTTTACTTTATTCGTTATTTTTTGGCTGCAATTTCCGTAATTCATACTTTACTTCAATTAAGGTTTCACTTCGTGAAAACTCATATTTGCTTTGCTTTTATAATCATATGTTTCGTAAAAAACTAGTTAATATAATATCGTGAATTTGGTGCACCAAAGGATGAGAATGGCGTTTCCTACTTTAGTATCTCTTGAGGAGGTGTTCTCTATAAGAAATAAATACATAGCGATTCACAGCCTCCGGACAACGTAGGACCTTTGTAGGGAATTGTTTTATTCGGCGGTGGACCGTCACGTAAATCCAAAATCAGGGGAACACGTCGGCTTTGGGACGACTAAGCGCCTTCTATGTGCCTAACAAAACGTCGTTCTATCCTTGCATTGTCAGGCTCAGCGATCTTACACTCTTAGCACACTCTTCTCTTTGAGAGTTGCTGGTTCCGGATGTGCGACCCAGATCGCTTGAAAGCATATATTAACGCAGACACATTGCACGGGACAAACTTAATAATGGGGACAGGGTGCTGCGAGTGAACTGTTTGACTGCTGAGCTTCGCACTCGCCACACTAATTTAATGCACTGCCGTCACGTCAATAACGACAAAGTTGCAATCGAAAAAAGACGCTTTAACAGTATTCTTGATAGACTTAATAAAAAAACCCCTCGTTACACCGATACTTGAAAATAGAAAGTACTACTGAATTTGTCACCCTAAACCTGTTCAAAGAATATAACTACTAAGTCGGTGTAAAAATAACTGGAGTTCTAATATTTCGAGTAATGGCACTTCTATACTGCTTTAAAAGCGCCAAATGCGATCCACATTACTGTGCTAATGATATTTTTATGTGCACTTCTGTTCCATTTAGGCGACTGGTGCAGGGGTGGGAAATTAGCAGAGTGCAGGGAATATCACCGATTTTTATGAATGAATCTTTGCAAAAGCATAGTTTAATCAAAAATATATGATAACTAATTTTTTATTGGCGGATGTCCAGGTTTTGAGAATGGAATTAGACTTTCATTTTGGAATTAGACGATTTTTAATCGCGTTAATTTTTTTCTTCCAAGAAATGATCACAACCAAATATTTCTAATTATTGTAACTGTGAAAAACGTGATATTTAAAGTGGTCAACAGTGTAGAATAATTAATTTTTAACGCGCCAAGTCTGTCACTTTGTACAATGCTATTGCATTATTAAAAAGACAATACAGATTATGTAGTATCAATTATGATACTCACAACTACTATGCAAATTTTTCTGCAAAATACAAATTGTTTGCGTCAATTGTACAAGACTTTAAGTAAATGTACTTTTTCTTTTAATAGCCGCGATAAATTAAACACAGTGTAACGAGATTTTTTAATTTTTCCGATGTCTTCATTATTTCGTATTTCATATGTTATGCATAAAATTTGCGGTCTATATATTATAGCGGTGAAGGATCATACCTGGGTGGTTTAGCAGGTGGCTCTGACTTGCTGCTCTCAACGTCGGAGAGCGTGGCCTTTTTCAACGAAGTAATTATGCGCGGTGGTTTCGGTGGTCCTTGAACACTTCTGACTCTCATGGAAGACACTGGATTTTGTTGTTGTTCTATTTGCTCCTCTTTTCTTCTAGGGGCCAGGTACCTGTGGTCGACCGTCACGAAATTTTGTTCGGGGAGACGCTTGAAATCCTCTTCTTGTTGATCCCTGTTGGGCAGCTGAGGATTCGAGCATTGCCTCTGCAACGAGAGATTTGCCCGTCCCGTTGATTTTCCGTAAATCTCTTCCCGCACGCGTTCCGCTGTCGACGTCGCAATGTCCGGATGAGAATAACCAGCAGCTGACGGTCGCCTGTAACAGATTGTCTTCCTGACAACGATGCTCTTACCCGGTCCGCTAAAAAAAATATTCATGTTGCACTTTCTTGTAGCTTTTTACAACAAAAACGTATCTTTGAAGTATCTACATATCGTCCTTCTCTGTTCGACTATGAGTTTAGCATATGATTATTTACGGTTGATAATTTCTACTTTTCTCGAACTAAAATATTTCAGTATACTATTTCTAGAAGAATGAATCGCCATCGCTCAAAGTGTTCACATTTTATTAATATTCAGGTTAAAAATAAATTTGGTGTTTCAATTTTAGTCAAGATTTATGTTATCGGCAAAGGTCCTATAAATTTTTAATACGGACGCTTACTACACATGCAAAATATATATGCAAAGCATGACGATCCTAGTATCAATGTGAATAATCATTAAAATCTGTAATCGACGTATCATCTTACAGGACTCACTTTTTAGTCTAAGCGAGTAGAACTAGTCTGGTCGAAAGAAAACTAGATTTTAAGCAGAGCAAAAAGAAACATTTTTAAAACGAAATCAGTGCCAATGATTGAATATATTTCCCGATGAATACATTTTTGAATGTACTTCTGAATATATTTTCAGTGATTAAATCAAGCTTTGAAAATAAAGAAGATTACTAGAGTTGAGGATAGAAATAAATATATTTAAAATAAAACCTAACATGAAAAATTATTCTGACAAAAAAACAGGAACTTCGGACTATAAAATGTACGCGAATCATCGAAGAGTACATCGTTCCGAAACAATTATTTCTCAGCATCCCCGCCCCGGCCACTTTTATCCTACTTTGCATTGTATAGTGTTACCCTTTCCTCTCGCGTAAACACTTTCATATCTCTTTTATAACAGGCAAACTAGGATATCCTCCGAATGAAGTGTTCCGCAAACACTTTCTACCGCGAGAAGCACAATAGCAATGGCCATTCAGAGAAAGAAACGAGAAAGAGTGACGCACTACCTCCCTATCGTCGTGCTTGCGTAAACGTCCCCGTTATGACTGACAGGTGGCTTCATGGAGAGTCCGTTTACCCGGACGTCTTGGGAGCTAAGGAACGGCTTAACAGGCTGCGCATAAATAGGGTCACTATAAACGTTTCCTCCGGAATTAGTTTCGCAGACGACGGTCGTCGGCAAGTTGCCGCTGCTCCTCGTGTGCTGCAGCCTCGTGTAGATCGGCTGAGAATACGTCCTGGAATGATGATGCCTGCGCTGATGATGCACCCCGGACGCATACGTATGCGAGCTCGCCTGAACGTTCAACTGCGATTGAAATTGTGCCCGATGATCTTTCGAGTTCGACTCGCGACGATGATTCTGCTGCGACGCTTGACCGCAGAGACTTGTCAGGTTCGGGTGCGAATGAGAGTTTTGCGATTGCAGCTTGAACAGAGCACCCTTTGCCGGATGATGATGCGGGAAGTGATGAGACTTAGGCACGTGAGGCTGTTGTTGCTGTTGTTGAACGTCTTGATGTTGTTGGTGCATTTGGAACTGGCTCGGGACACGCTGTATCCGGTCTGGCTGGCTCTGACGCGGAGGAGGATTGAACTGATTAGGCGGATGATACGATCGATCCTGGTGTTGATGGTGATGTCGAGCTGCCGATTGGCTGTGCACTAATTGGAGAGGATCGAGATGATGCGGCGGTGGGTGCTGCTGATGAGGATAGTTATTGTGATGACGGTTCGAGTCCTGCCTCTCTGCCTGATTCCGTACACCCGCCGCCGGGTTCAAGTGTTGATAAGCTACACGCTGTCGCGCTGCGTACTGCGGCGACTTCACCACTTCTCGATACATATCCATTACTATATGGGTGAAGGGCTTGGACTGTAACCGCGTGCGACAGTACTCGGAAATTACCTGGAACAATTAAGACGATCGTTAGGGTTGCTCAAGAAATTTTCTGATAGCAATGATGGATTGAATTTGGCAAGAAGGTTTTTCAGGAAGTTTTTACATTTTCATTATCGAAAAATTTTTGTACCGAAAGGTTTTAAAAAATGAGGAGCGTGGATCATAGTTATGTGGGGCAGATCAAGACTAAAGCCTTAGAATCCTAGATATTTGGTTTCTTTAATCATATGTATTGTTATCATTGCGACACGATAAAAAGATCAATGACAATCCAATGACAGATAACATCATGATGTATAAAATTATCTTCAGTATAAGATAATGGACGAAAATAGTGAAAAAGCAATACAGATTGGAAAATTAATAAAATAAAAATTAATTCACTATAATAAATGTTCATATTGTAATTTAAAGAATAATCAAAAATACTAAATATTCAATGGAATTTGCCATTCACGACGTTCTTACAACATTATGCAATACGAAAGGCTAGAAAATTATTGACAGATTATTTACAGAAATGTGTCGATGTTAATGTAAATATTCTGTAAAATAACGATCTGCGCCATCGTTTTTACCCTGCGCGTAAATTCCGCGCAGGTTCGAAGCAAACAACAAAACGAATTAAAAAAAGGAAGCTTAATTGGAATAGTTTCAATCGAATCGGTTGTTACGTGTTAAAAATATTTGTGGACAGTATTGTGCACAGAAAATTCACGTTCAAGATACCGTAAGATATAATTCCGTGTAGAGAATGTGTTTGCATAAAAAATGGAAGTATTTGTTGAAAAATGTAATTCGGTTTCAAAATTATTGCCATCTCGCCGTCTGGTCAAACTATTAACGTAAAGAATACAATAGCATTGGCATGGGTTCCGGATGCGAACTTGCCGAGTTACGATATCAACCGAGAAACGGACCGCAAGTCCAACCCTATTATCGCTTCATTGTACTACTGTTCCGTGATGACAAAAGCAGACTCTTGAATACGTGGTTGTCTTTGAAAGACGATTCCGTAGAACATAGGCTTCCAAGAGATCCTTTTGTTTCTCTTATACCGTTAATTATCATTTATCTATAAATCTCTCCGCGAATTCTATTGAATTATTTGATTCGATGCTAATAGTGATAATTAGGCTGCGGGTCTTCAATCCAGGTATTAATTGTCTCTCTATCTGCTGCGACAAACAGAAGCCTTCTTCTTTTCAATACTTTTACTAGGTCGAAACTAATATATGGATATTCCTTCATTCTTTCAATTTTTCTACTGCTTTAAATTGCGGTTACTTATTTTTCTAACAAATGCATAAAATCCGCAATCTTGCGATAGTAATATACTGCGGATTTTAAGATATTAATTTTGTATTAGTTAAAATTTTAATGGAATTATTGATAAGTTATATGAAAGCCACTTTGATTTCTATTGTTCTGAATGCAATTAGAAATTTTTGGATCTCATGCGACGAAGCTAAGAAAATTGTATTAGTTTCATAGCACTTCTGGAGATCATTAATGTTGGCAACAACGAGGTTGGAATATATTTAAGAGGCTTGTTTGACTTCCCACCACGAAGCATAGTTGTAAGACGTAACCTTGTCATAATATGGCGGTACTCGCTATTAAGTTATAATTACGCGAACTAGAACTCCGCGTCGTACAGAAATTAGTTTAATCACTCCCTCTCTCTCTCTCTTTCTCCTTCTTACGAAACATATTCTTCGACGTACAAAGTTAAAAAAGATGACAAACTTTTTTTCTACATCATTTTCGGTATTATATCAAGTAAAATCAAGGATCAGATGTTTTGATTGAGGTCAAATTCAAACGAATTGGTATATATGCTTATTGCAACAAGTTTACATTGTGATATCCGATATTAATTACAAATATATTCACTATCGAAATATCACGTTGATAAATTCCATATTAATTATAAAATACAATATTACATAAGGGTCGCCTAATTGATTAAACATAAAGAGGTATTTAATATTCAATAAAGATCACTGTGTCGCTTTGTCGCAGCATTTATTATAAATATCTACTTTGAATTTTCAGTTTATCTAGTACTATACTACTATTGTGCACTGTAGTCGAAGGATATTAAATAGAAAAAAAAAATGATAGAACCCTATCATACGGTTTTAAAAATATATAAAATTTCACTTTTATCACTCGAATGGTTGCTGAGGAAAGGAACCGTGAATGCCAAAAGATATAATTTTTTAAAATCTGGTCCTTCCTCTGTGTCTACGTTACACACACACTTCGTGAGAATGTTTCGTTCACTTACATTTCTTACAGCATTATTTCAATCATGGATTTCAACTCCGAATTAAAGAAAGTCTCATTAATAAAACGTTTCAGCTGCGAAGATTATCGTCGAATAGATCTGACCACTATTTCATGTCCCACATAGAAATTTGATGAACGCGATTCAGAGCCTAAAATGTAATCTTTAATCCTTATCAGCGGCGGAATTTTACAAGCCCCTGAAGATCACGGCGGTGCTATTACGCCAGTAGCATCGCGCCGATAAGAAAAACGTCGATCGCCAATGACAAACGTAAAATCAATACGTTAATTTATCGCTGATGTTTGTGTAAGCTTTCCCGATCCGAGGCTATGCAATGCGGACTAGGTATCGTCTTATCTCGAGGCGATTTCCGTCTTTAAGTTTCATCTGCATACCAGCGATCGTCGAAGTGGCGATCCCGGGCCGGATAATTTATCGCCAGCCGAGGAATCCTCGCGGAAATTGGTGGCGGCGGAATAAGTTCGCGTGTCGAGAACGCCCCCTCCTCGGGATTTCATCAATTTCGCGGCCCATTCAGATGCAACCGATGAATTACGACCGCTCGCCGAAATAGCATTATTAAAGCGGTCCGGTTTCCAGGAAACGTATAATTTCACTGTTGTCTACTCGAATTTGGTGGGGGTCGCGTTGCCAAATTGAAGCTACGAACCTAATCTCTCGGACAGCTATTCGAATGACATTTGTATTTCTCTGGACGATGAGTGAAAGACTTATCAAAATGATCCAACGCGTTATCGCTTGGACTTATCGGATTACTGTTTCGTTAACGCGTTAAATACGAAGCTAATTTTGCTTGACTTTCCGTTCAAGCGAAGTCAGTCTCCAGGGAATGAAAGTGGGCAAAATTTTATCGGTCGAAAGCCGCGTGTAGAACTGGGAATATCAAGTTTAAAAATTCGATTTAGTATTATGATTACATGTAGATTTTTACTATTGTGTATATTTGATGTCAGAGGATAATTTTTTATTGGATTTATCTCGACTACTCGAATGAATGCATAGAGCACTTAATGCGCGCTTTGGCTTCGCGGACTACAGAAATAATGTTTAAATTTCGTTTGTGTCAGAAGGGCTGGGTCAGGTATTAGCGAGCATCGTTCGATTCTCCCCTTTCTCTTTCACCATTCCGTTCTCACGATAGATAATACAGTTAAAGCGAGCTCCTGTGTCCGCCTCCGCAAGCGTTCAAGTGCTCTCTCTGCGATCGCGTTAAGGTCCTCATATTCACTTCCATTTCGATCGTCCTATCCCTCACGGATTTGATAATAATTAAATTTGTATTGATGACGTGCAACGACAATTCTGTCGATAGCACTAACATGATGAAATCAAGTAATCTCAAGTTCTTTGTCGCAGTCGGATTTAATGAGATAAATGTTCCGCGGTTTACAAAACAAAGCAATTGTTAAACATTGTAACACGATAAGCGGGATTTTATACATGCTAAAAAAATTGACAAAAAGAAATAATGTTGCTTTCGGATTTAAAAAAAAATCTGAAAAATATGTTGAAAAAATAGATATGATTCATTTTTTAACGACCAAACAATTGTAATAAATTTGTTTAATTAACATAGAAGAGCCTTAGTTTCTTATTTAGTATCTCTATGTATAATCATATCTATGTATGATTGTACTTGTCACAAAAATGAAACAATGAGTAAAGAATATAAAAAGAATGAGTTCAACTTGATCGCGTTAATGGTTGTAACAAGAAGTATACAGGTAATACGTAAGCAGTGCGAAGTCCACCTGTAAAGTACATTTTGAAGGATCTGCAGCAGTTGGTTTGAATGTGCAAACATTTCTATGCTAAAATAATTGATTTTGCCCAAGGTGACTTTACGGCAAATTTTCTTGAGCAGGCGTTCTGAAACTGATCCAATTCGCGAAATTATGCAAACGGTACATTCCGTCTGAATGGATAATGAGAGGCATGACTTCGACTTCGGTACACGATATCCGAAAAATTTCAATAACACGAGGACGCTGCATTTTATGGCTGGGAGATTGCATTATTATTCTCCAGAACGGGTGGCCCGTTGTTCTCTCGTTGTTTGGATCACGCGCATGCATCCGATTCAACTCCGATGCAGCTGCTTCTTCAACGAGGCTCCTGATTCAAGATAGCTTTCCGGGCGCTAGCTGTTCTTGCCTGCTACACGGAAATTAATTTTCGCCTGACAAAAATGTTTGACGGTTTGCCAACCACCATTTTCCAATCTGTAGTACTTAATTAACTACGATCAAGGTTAAACACTTTACCGACCGGTTGTTCGGCTGTAAACATTTGCGTCATTATGGAGTAACTAAATGTATTAACATTGTTATATTTTGATCAAATTAGCGTTAAAGAATATTTATTTTATTTTCATTTTATTCTGCACGAACTATATATAGTATTTAAAAAAATTATATGATAATATTGGAGCTTACAGTGATGTAATGCATAGATGATAAATTATTGGCTGCCATGGTGAATAGCCGATTTATAGGCTACCGGTCGGTAAAGTGTTAATACAAATGCGAACACGACAGACGACGGGAGGAAAAATTCCTCGTTCCATTTCTATTTAACAATTTGAAAATAACTTGCTACAGACATCTGTACATATTCTAATCAACAATCTAATTAGCAATTTAATTAAATCGCTGGAATTGATTGTGTGCTTCTGTTTCAGTAAAAAACGTTTTCACGAATAACGACCCAAGAAAACAAATGTTTCGCATCGTTGTCCACTTCCCAGCTTGATACAAAGAAAATTTATGGCCGAGAGTCTAGCGGGTGCGGTTTATGTAAACGGAATCGGAGTACGTCGCAGATAAGGAGGATCCAGAGGAAAAAATATTTTTACTTGTTCCTTCCGGTTCTGCGGCGCTCGTTTCTGTTATGGCGGGAACGAGAATGGGAGAGGAGGCTGCTCGATCTTGGGGACAGATTTTGTGACAGAAGAGGAAGAGAAGCCACGGGAAACAATTTTCAGTGGATTTTCAGACTCACGTCCAGTAGATTCATCAATGAGGCTCGTCTTCGGGGATCCGGTTCCGTCATGGCAGCTAAAACGGACTGGAGCGCCGACGAGGGTGAAACGGAAACCGTTCCCGTCAGTGCTGCGACTCGCGGGGTCGTGTCCAATAATGCCCTTCCCAACGAGTACATCCACATCTGAAAGCAGAGAAATTTCCGCGTCAAGCCTTCCAGTATACAAGGTGCTCGAAAAATTCTAAAGATACAGACGGGCACAAAAGTTCTCACGTGTTTTGTGCAAATTGTTGCGAATTCTTTTTCAGTCTTTACTAAACTGCATCGTTTTAATCGTTATAAAGTTATAAAAATAGTGAGAATCTTAGGATTTCTAGTGACACTTTTTTCTGTATTTTTTTCATACATTTATTATGTCATCATTTTATTGTGCCATTAAAATAAGTAAAGGACATTTAGGATTTTTCCGCGACATAGCTTAAGGATTTTTCACCTACAAACGAAATAAGCGAGTGCAAAGATTTTCTGCAAATGACTAGATTTTACTATTTCGCCAAAAATGATTAATTTAATCAGTCGTATGATGTAAACGATAACAGCTTGATGATTTTCAAACACCGATTTCACGAATTGCAATAGCTCTGAAAATTTAAAACCCATTTGTTTCGTAATTTTGTTTTATTTTTAGCATGCATTGTTTGTTGCGTAGATTACATTGGGAACCCATGTCACTATACAACCACTCACTATAGTGTAGACATAAATTACACTCCTATACAGAGTGAGACATAAAAAACTGAATACTTGAATTTCTCTATTGGTATCAAGAATAAAATAGAACTCAACGACGAGTTCAACGAACTAAAAAACTATGAAATACCTTGGAATAACCTTTAACTCTTAATACTTAAAAGGTTTTTTCTATATAAGTACCTAACAGCAAACGACAGCAAATTTTGTCAAAATTGTGATTCTGCTACACGAATTCGAATTTAAATAAAAATCATTATACTGCTGTGAAATTTTATGGATATTAACAAATAAAAAATCTTGTGTTTTTCATTATGCATTTTACATGAATGCCTTGAAAAAACAATAATTTAGTGTCGCCGTATCGGCGACATCGGAGTGCAAAGGGTTAAAGAAACGTCAATCAAAAAGTCCGCTGATATCATCATATGGGTCGACTCGAGCGGTTTCGAAGTGTTCGTTTTTTCGTGACCCACCCATCCATTGATCGTATTATATTGATAAGAAAGGTCGGGTTGACATTTATAATGACTAGACTATGGACTTTATACATTCCTGACAAAAGATAGTTTTAAAACAGAAAACATTATTTTCGATTTATTAAAATTGTTGAAGGAGAGAAGATATTTTTATTAATCTGCAATCTTCAACAGATGCAAAGAAAATGCAGGAGAAAATACAGAAATGAACAGAAGAAGAGGTAGACAAAATAATACAGGGAGAGATGCAGAAAAATGCGCGGAATGGCACAAGAAAGAATGCAGGTAATAACACAGTAAAAATGCAAGAATTGGTAGAGAAAGTTTTAATTTGGAATAAAAATATAGCAGTTAGCCAGCAACCAGACTCAGTAGCAGTCTGGACACCCTGTGCAATCGTTTGAGTACTTTGGAAAGGCCTGTTGGTAACTAACTGGATAGTGGCTAAAACCACAGGAAATATAAATAGTATGACTCGGACAGTGAAACCATGGGACACCAGGAGCATCCTACGATAGGATTCCTTGCTACGACCGTCTGAGGTTACACTCGCGGAGTTAGTGGTTGACCCGCATGCTAGACAGACGCCACTTAAAGGTATTGACGGGTGACCTGTGTCAAATACAGCTTGGTCACCACCTTGCTGAAGTGGCAGAGTTCTAAAAAGTGACCTCGAATCATCAGAATTTCGGGCTTAGGTTCTGTAATTTCACTTGAAGTGCTAATTCAGTTTGAGTCAGCTCTTAGATCATCTTCACAGTCATGGAGGCAATGTCGATGAAGACTTTGAGAAAAAACAGGCTACGTATGTCAATTTTGTTTTATGTATGCTGGATGCCATGATCAAAGTTTTACAATTTGAGACTCTGATTAAAAAATATTATTCAATGTTTGTAAAAGCAGCCTCATATCCTCCTAAGTAATGTAATTTTTTACGTTGCTCAATATCGGTTAATCACTGATGATCAGGTTATTTTGTTCATTTGATGAACATCGAATTTTATACGACATTTATGTTAACTTTTAATAGTAATATTGGAAAAACTTATTGTCATTAGAAAAACGTATCGCAATCAAACATATTACATACTAAACGCTTACAATTATAATTGTCAAGTGTCTTGCTTGAAAGTAAAAATAGTTTAGATTGGCCCTTGGAACAATATACTCATTTGCATTAACTTCTGAAAAAAAACAGTTGTAAAAAAATAGAATGATTACAGTTTTTAATAGCAAGAGTTTTTTTCTATTAAGGAGAGGTAGCATGTTTGTCTGGCATGCCACTATTAAGTTCACTTGACAGTAACCTATCCGAATGAGCTGATTACAGGATGACGGTGCAATTTATCCAGTTGGTTTCCCCGTGGCAATGGTTTCGCCCTTCATCTTTCTTACTGTATGAGTAGACTAATCGCCCGGATATTCTGTTGCTACCTATTCAACCGTCGATCACAATGACGGTCTGCATTAGAACCAGCTGAGGTAAACGATGAATCGTGAACGGACCAGGTGTTAAGGAAAACAGAGGAAAACAAGCTAGAGTGGAACCATGTTGCTCGTAGTTGACTTTCACGGATCACGGGCTGAAAACATCCTCTTTTTATTACGTCGAAGATCCTCCCAGGCTCGTGTCATCGAGTTTTTTACTATCTTCGTAGCGCACTTCTATCTTCTTGTGCTCCATTAGCTTTTTCAATAGACTTCTTTGCCCGTGAGATTTAATACTGCGTATTTGTAATAAATATCGACATTTTAAGTACAATTATATCGATTACTACAGAGACGAATAGTTCGCAAGTATAGTGGCTCGCAAAATGATTCATTTATACGGATTAAGTGTTGCTGAGTTAATTAATGTATTATTTTTTATTTTTTTTATTGATTTTTTATTCGTTGCAAATATAAAACTTGGAGATATTTGGAATAGCCTAATATAGGTGGACTTATCAGTTATGTCTCTGGCGGTGTCAGAGATTTTTTTTTGAAAGACTTTAAATATTATGCTTTAATCAATATGCATTAAAGGAAAAGCATATTATGGTTTCTAATTGGGATTCAATTTTTACTTAGAAATCATAACTTTCTTCTTACCGAAATTTGAAGTAATCGTAGCTATATCTATCGTTTATTTTAAATCTGAAATGAACGTTAGTCGAAATAAAGACGCTGCATTTAAGTGAACTTTAATGACTCGTCCTACTAAAAGCAATAACTCTGTCATTATGATCGGATGTGTACAGACGAAGTAATCATTACATTTATATCTTATCTTTTATATATTCTTGAAAATATTTTCAGAAATTTTATAATATTTACCAAAAATTCCTATGATTTTCGATGTTTTATATTACGAAATAGAATAAGAAAAATTTGGCTATTCAACTTTTCAAAAATGATTTTAAATCTCCCTTCGAAGCGCACCGTGCCGAAAGGCAGAGGAGACTGCAGACGCGGTCGAAGTTTATTTATTGCGTGTGCCGTTTGTTCGCCCCTTTAATCTAGAGGAGATAAATACGGGCTCGCCGGAACAACGGACTTCAGTCTGACTGGAAACAAGAAGGAAAACAGCGGGAAAGTAAAGCAGAGATAGGAATTATATCCTGACTCGATAGAAAATTCGCAAAACCAGATATCGTCACCTCTCGCAAATACGAAAATTTTTATTTTCATTTATTCCATATGATTATAAATATGGCCGAGGTTTCTTGTTCCGTAGAAAACTGCAAAATGAACTTCAATTTCGTTTAGATGGTTTGAGGCTGTCGACTTTACGAAGAGTTTTCAAATATACTTGTTACGTAGGTCTATACAGTACCGACGAGTGCTTCGCGAGGTCGACGATTTTTCACGCGTGTTGCATCAAATAATTGTTTTTTTTCACATACCACTACCCCAAGATTTTTTGGAAAAATTTGTGCAGAAGTATTTTCGAAATCGTTGCACGTACAAGACTTTGAAGATGGATGCGTAAATTGGTTAAATATTAACTCGCTGTCGGAATTTAGGAAAAGAATTACTTCAGATAAAGTTTTAAAAGTTATTGATGCTAATTGAGAAGATTTTTAAAAATTGAATTTTGCATGTAAATTGTTGTATTTTGTATAATATTATAAATGTATAATATAAATATAAATAAATGTATGATCTTGTAAACGTTGTATATTGTATAAAATAAAATGCATTCAATTTATAACTGATTTCTTTATTATATTATATGTTATATATTGTATTTCTTTATCTCTATGCATTAGGGTTTTTACGAACTCGAATAAACTTCAAATTTATTTTGCTACAAGATGCATTAAGCTTTAATAACAACAAAGGCGTAATGACGTTATTTGTGATGTACGCTGACTGCAATCTGCAATAGCAATATGGAGCATCTGGTTGCCAGACTGATACTTGTTACATGCATCAGAAATGAAGGAGAGAAGCATATGTCACTTTAGACCAAAATTGCATGCAATTTCGAGCATTCATCAATAAGAAACTGTAGATTCTTTCCAGAAATAAAAGCGTATTTCCCGAGCAGAAAATATTCAAAGAGAAAGAAGAATTGATTTCGTTTACTTCGAATCAATATTTCATTAAACAGTATTTTATGGATATATATTTCTCGTTAACCGATGAGAAAACTGATAAGTAAACTGCGGATCTGTATGCAAAGGAGGATGGTAAAAATAGGACGATTTCCAGGTACATCTCGGGTTAATATTTAACTCGATTCCACTGCGATGCCGAAATCCCAGGCCCATCAATTTCCCACCAATTGGATTCGACAATCGAGAATAAATATTTCACGGGTGCGAACGATACAGGATTACAGTCGCTGGCGACCGTGGATACGGGCGAAAAAAGCGGGACCGCTAATTTCCCCGATAAACAATTTGTTTGCCAATTTGTCCGTTACCAGGTTGTGACGGCCGAGCATTCGATCGCGACCGATGCCAAACGATTTTTCTCGAAATTGTCGCATTATAAAAAACGTCATTACACAGAGCTTGCAATTAATTATTGGTCGCGCGGGTTAGGTTGCTGGCTGGTGGGTTCCCCGAAACGAGAAGCTATTCGGCAAAAATGTCTGAGCTCTCGAGACCGGCAAAAAAATACGCTGCAATTTAGTCGGATGTTTCACACCCGAACCCCTCGCTTCCCCTTAATAAACATACTGAGTGCTGTTTAATTACGAACACTTTAAAATTTATTCAACGCTTTGCAAAGTGAAACATTGTTCTCGAGTCATAACTCAAAGCTGCAATATACGTGGCAAAATTATTAAATGAGGACAAACAAGTAGTTATAATACATTTAGCGAGATTAAAACTACTAATTGTAAGTGTAATACGACGTACATTTATAATAAATAATAAAATATCGATTATTCGATATTTTCCATAGTTACTCCTTCGTATATTAATTTTTAATACTTTTACATATACATACTTGAAAATAATTTTTACAGGCAGCAAATCGTAGTTGTTTGTTAAACTTGGTCTTTTCAGTTGATAACAATGTTTTTTTTCCATGAAAATGTTTAGAACAGTTCAATGAAAATAAAATAGAGATTTATTCGAATAAAATTATTCAATTCTAGGTCGCAAATTTCTTTTAACCACATATAAATGACTTCTAAATGATATTGTTTTTCTATTTGAATTACTACAATTTATCAAAAAATCTAATTTCTTTCGCTTTTCTAAAGAGTATAGTGTAAGATCTACATAAGTATGTTTGCAAAAAAAACTATTTTTTTCCTGAAAGAAAATTGTCAGCTTTCATGTTGCTGTTTTGTCTCATGCATACGAGATCCCGTAATATGTCAGTTGTTATTAGGACGCGGTTCTACGCAAACGTGTATTGAAATCTTAACCTGAAAAATGTCAAGAAAGTCACGTCCGCGTCGTAAACCCGGCCCCAAACAACGTATCCATAGCAAAATAAAATTCCGAGCAGTCGAACGATACGAATTGATAATTAATTCGTTTGGAAATATAGCAACAGTGTCACGTACCTTTTCCGAGTCGGTGTCTGAATATACACGACCCGGTCGATATTCAGGCGGCAGATACGCTCGAGCGGTTTCGGGAGGTGCAAGTTGCAGCAAAACCCTACCACGCGGTGTCAACTCTAACGTGTGAAGAGTCACCACCGGCCCGACTCTCGAACCACCTACTACACCACCGTCTGAAACAGATTTAAATAAGGATTGAGAAACTGGCGCAAGGAAACTTTGTAAATATACAGAGTGGTTCAAATCAAATGTTGCATCCTCGTTTCCTTGAAATTGCAACCGCTGACGCTTATCTCTTGATCTTCAATTAAGTGAAATTAGTGCACCAATTATACAGTACAGTAAACTTTAACCCTCTCTACCGCGACGCGAACACATTTATTCGCGAAGTAGTAAATAACGGATTAAAAAAAACAAAATTATGAGACTTTGGAAATAATAATACCGTTTAAGTAAGGTTATATCAAAGTTTCAATGTTAATAAATTTATAATACATATATAATAAAATATTATAATATTAAATTAATAAAATTCAAATATTGTGTACAACATGTCTGCAATTTAAATTCCAATTTCTAACGATACAATATGCTTCCGTAATAATTATGTAGGGATTATTTTGGAAGTAAATCCCACGAGACTCCGTGATAATAATAATACGACAACTAAAGACACTTTCGTTTAACAATAACAAGTACACCAGTTTATTATCAATGTCCCACGACTTACACAAGAATAATAACGACAACGACAACGGCAACGCAACAACTTTGACAACAGCAACAACTTTGACAACAGCAACGACTTCTTCACGCCACGGTTCTCCTTCGAATGCCACGATATTTTCCGACAGTTCTTTCGCCCTTGCTAGTCCTTTTCCAAATTATCCTACTCTCTCTCTTTCTCTCTCTCTCTCTCTCTCTCTCTCTCTCTTGTATCCGATTCTCTTTCGCTCTGCCTCACTCGCTATCTCATTCTTACTCATTCTCTCTCTTCCTTTTTTTATTTCCCTCTCGCTCACTTACACTCCATCTTTCGGGCACACAGGATTTCGAGGAACCTAAGCAATAAACTCAGGCCACTCGAAGTCGCCCAAACCCTACAATTATGTAGGATAATTATGGCTTGTAGTTTAGAGAACTTCGAATAGATTTCATTTATCATATTCCCGATGATATTAACGAGTTCGTTTTCGCAATTGCGTCAGTTTCGTCAAAGCAACGTTTATTTCCAGCAACAGTCACCCTACTATCACTGTAATATTCCGTCAGCTGTTATATCATACGTTGAATCCGCACGTCCGGCAATTTGGCGGAGACACGGAATTCGTAATGTTTATCATTAATTCTTCAAAGAATGCGTTCGACTATCAAGCTTGGAGGCAGTTGGATGATGGCCGCAGGTGCACGCAGGTTGAACATGCAAGCCATTAAAGAGCCTTGGGAACTGTCGCGATTATTTATCGCTTCTGTGTGAATTGTTAACTTTAAAAAGAAATTAATATATATATATATATATAATACATAAATTATTTATTATCCTTTCTTTATTTTCATTTAAGAAGAGGGGAAGGGTTACTAAATAGCTTATTGAAAGCATACAGATTTCTTCTAAAACGATAACATCGTTTATCACGTTTAAAATTGTGGAGGAGGAAATAAGTAATGTCATTTTATTCTGGTAAACTGATAAGAGAGTTTATTTACAAAATGTCATAAATTGGTTATATAAAGAAAATATTTGAATAAGAAATATGCCGTTCTTCTTAAAAACTAAATAATAAAGAAAGTAAGAAAATATTAAGTGCAAATATTCTGTTTAAATCGTCATAATTTATATACAATAAAATAGGATGAAAACGATCGACTGGTCGAATAGTTGTTAGATGGCGGAAGAATTGAATTAGTCTCTGTAAGAAAGTGGATCAGAGCTGACGAAGTTGCTAAGAAAAATTGAGGAAGCAGCAAGAAACGCTTTGGCTGCGCTTATTCCAGCAATTTGATCCCCCATCGTTGGTGCGATAATCCTGTTTCTTCGATTTGCAGGCTCTATTTCCGTCATCTCGGATCCAATCTAACCACGTCACGCCTATCTAGCTGACTCAAATGCCAAAGTTCCGGGGATACATTTAGAATCGCTTTGGATTGGTGATTGGATTACCTCTGACCATTTCCTTTAATGTTTCCTCACTTTACCGTTCGATGGGTTCTTTTCTAGAATCATCGAATGCTTCTTGTGGTCAATCAGTAACATAATTCCACGAACCACTGCTAATTCATAGATTTAAGCCCAACTTATAAGAATATTGGAAAAAATGTAATCCGTCGTTTATGGCTGTCGACATTTTCCCATTTAACTCAAAGATATATATTTCTTATTACACTTCAGTTATACAAAATCTTATAAAACGATTCTATAAACTTAACCAAATGCAATAATATACTTTTTACTTTTCCTTAATCATTCAAGCATTACAAAAATTCTAATGTAATAATTAAAACTAAGCAAAGATTTTACTTCGATAAAGTTGTAATTAAAAAGTTTATTATAAAGAAAACACGCGGCCCGGGTCATATAGATTCGAAACACCGTAAAAGGGATAATTGGGTAGATGTCCACGCAGCTAAAGTTTGACCGTTAACGGTAAGATGACCGGACCGTTTTTCGATGGCAGTTGTTAAGCAGAATAGTCTGAAGTGCCAGCTGTCCTTTAGCATAGCCGTAAATCCACTATAATTCGCCATTCAGGCGTTAATTTCGCGCGTGTCATGGACGTTAGCAGGGTAACGATCGCTCAGACGTTTTGACACTAGGAATGCCCTTCCCCTACTATGACCTACTAATTTTGGTATTCATCCTTGGACTGCGGAATACTTTGCGCCCGGCGAAATTCCAAGGAAATTGAAGCCGGACTCGGAACGGGATGACGCAGGAACTAGTTTCTATTTGCAACTTAAAGTTCCGCGAATCTGTGATACGAACTTGTTTGTAGGAAAAAGTTCTCTTTCCTAGAATCGAGGATAAAATCGATTCTAACATGATTGTTTCAAATTGCTGTTCGATCACGTCGTCGAAAATCTGTAGCATACGTTCTGTATATTATAGTAACCCTTTGCAATACGATCTCTTTCACAGCTACTGCGATCATTACTTTGCTATCTTTAATTGATTTCTATGTGAAAGATAATTCATATTCATGTACAGTAATTTCTGAAGTGTCAAATTTGATTAAACTGCACATATTTGACTAAACTATATTTTAAAAATACTACTAAATTCCATATGTATAATTCCTTAGTTCTTTAAATATTCCTACTTTTTGTTATTGATTATAGTCTACACTGAGAGAGCAGATTAGAACAGGAATTGAATCCCATGAAATAATTTAAAAAACAATTTCTTAAACGAATTTGTATCCATTAAGCTATCGGTTATAGAAAAATTAATGATTAAATACGATTTGTAATAAATTCTGAGAAATTTTGTTATACCGATGTAATTTAGTACTTTTTAGAATTGTGAAGCTATTTCGTTTGCATATGCAGTTACTGAACTTATACATTTTGCGCATATATTGCATTACGTGTTTTTCTCCATGACAACTACATTTTCGAATAAAATCTACGTTATTTCAAATGTCATGTCGAACTGACGCGTAGGAGAGAAAAAAAACTAATGGGTTTTTGAAAACAGTTTAATGAAATGTCGGAGAGCAAATTGATGTTTTATACATGTATTTTATAATAACTAATACGCGGCTGCCGAAAATCTAAATTTCCATTTGCGTTTCTACGCAACGTATTAATTAAGCAAACCTAGCGAAGCTGCATTCAAAGTGATCGATAACGAGGGTTTTATAAAAACAGCTCTGGCCGTTTGAACGACGCAATATACAGGAGACAGGATCAATACTTGTTAATTTCGTAGCATCGCCAATTATCACCTGCAATATCTTTTTAGAAATTATATTCCTCGTAAATCCAGTTTAATTATCGGCGATGCAAAAACAAAGAATATTTAATGTTCGTTCAGTCTATAGAGGAAAGGAATTTTTCAGTAATCTGCTAAGAGAGGCTCGTAAAACAAGTAGAAATACAGGAAAACTATGGCTCTGACTTTATTGCATTGCATTAGCATAAAAAGCTACGTGAGCAAAATTCTCCGAGGGGAAATATGTTATTCTTGCGATCGATAAAATGCATTCTCATTTAAAATTCAATTGGAGAGCACTAAAAAGAGTGAAAAGATGTTTTACAGATTCGTTGAGCGAAAAAGTCTCACCGTTTTTACGCGAGATCCAATGTATGCAGGAAACTTTTTCCTAGCATAGCATGTGTCACTGTTATCCTGCGCCCCAGACACTCATTTAAAAGCGACGCGATAATTGCAACTTCATTTTTCATTTTTGCGAGTTGTCCAGATTTCACTGAATTAATTGGAAACCCGACAGAGACGATTAATGAACAGTGCTTAGGATACACACAAATCAGCAGTTTCATAAAAGTTTCTCGTCTTCTAATCAGTGTTTCTCCAGTTTCATTAACATTATCTAAACAATAGTAAAACGTAATTCTTGTGAACATAAAAACTTGATTTATTATGCTTCGCTATTATTTTAATAGTGTTAAGGAAACTGGAAAACCCACTGATTTGGAGAACTAAATTGTTTGTTACAATACCGTCATAAACTTTTATTCAGTGTCACCTTGGGTTTAGATTACATACAATTTGTGATGATGGCAAAATTAAGGAAAGGTCAACTTAATTAGCTAATTAGTTTCGGAAATAATTGCAGACATTCGCGTTTTCCAAAACTATTCAACGCCAACAAAATGATGATTTAATCCTTCCCTAATTTTGCACGCTGCATTAAGTTCGAATTTGAGGAAAATTCTCGACGACGACCTCAGAAAGTGATTTATTTCGGCGTAGAATGACGTTTACAGTACCTCTCATTGTACGAAAGTCGCGAGAGTAAACTCAGGAATCAATTACTTAATCCTTGAAAGTAATTTCCATTCCTGTTTCTACGCGCACTTATTTCCCGACCATTTCCGTGGATCCACAATGGATCCAAATGTTGCTGTTCGTTTGCCGGCGGAGAAAAGATTTTCCACAAGCTTTTAATATACGCCACTGTCGCGGTTACAAAGAGCACCGAAACGATGACCTTTTCAAATAAAGAATGGCAAATATGCAGTGTCGGCTACCTTTCAAAGTTCCGGAGGTGTTTCGTCGCTTGTTAAATTCTACCATAGCGGGATTAAAAATTCGTAACCTTTCAACCAATGTAACGCTGGCAAAAAAATTATTGTTTGCCTAAAAAACAGTGCTCTCGAGTGAGTTTTTGTGAATATGTGAGTAAACTCCACTGGAAACAAGGCATGCTATGGTTATAGTACTGCGAAGTAAACTAATAACAATGTGTCACAGTCATATATAAAAACAATAAAACTGTTTACATTTCATCGTTAATAACAGATAACAATTTTAAGAAAAAGTCAATATTGCAATACAAATTTTAAAAGATGTATAGACTAAAAGTGTGCAGTTTATTTATTAATGATTGCAGAAGCTATACGTTTTAGCAAAGTTCTCGATCAGACAGCGACAGCTTGAAGATTGCTTTCGTGAATCATATTCCATTACAATATAACGTTCGACTATTTTACTAATACTCGCTCGCGTTCTCGCTATTTGGACCAGAGAAAGGCAGCGGACGAAAGTACAGGGTGCTCGACATTAATGGTACAGTTGGCAAAAAGTAGACGAAAAGTAAAAAACAATTTCTCATTCCATTTTTAGTTCACAGTTAAATTAATATGAAATATTTATCGCATTCTTTACATTCTTTTAAATACTCTATTATAGTTTATTATTTATGTAGATTTAATATTGTAATTATTGTTCTCTAAACGTTTCATTCCTCATACACCATGTGTGCAACTATTCTTGGTTCACGAACATTTTTATTAATTTAGTATTACTTGCTTTTCGCTTCTATCAAAGACATTAAACTGTCAATATAGAATAATAAGAATGTTTAGCATTAAAGACGCCAAACAGATAAAAGTATTTAGTTTTTCACAAAGTATAGAATGTTAATAAAGTACTATAAGTATAATGGCTGTTACTAAAACAACTGCTAGTAGCGACCGTGATAAGAGGCTTCGGCGCAAGTAGTATTAGTCAGCTAGAGTCAGACGCCTTCCTAACTTTCGACATAATCGTGCCGTGAATCGGCGGATCCAATTGTTTCAAGAATTATAAGATATAGAAAAAAAAAACTATTTTAAACATTCCTGCTTCTCCAATGTCACCTCGTTTCTGTCCCATCGGTTACGGAACACCCTGTATAGTTCTGTGTAGTATGTACAGGCCTCGACATTGATGGATAGTTTCCTAGAGCTCTCCGTTGCTGTCCGTCCTATTAAATGCTACCTACTCCACTGACCATTCGAAATCTCTCCACCCCCTCAGTTTTCTACCCTCGCTACCACTCCCGCCATCCCCCGGCTTAGCATATTTAGTGCTCACGCTAGAGCCATTGTGCCTCACGGCCAATTTGGCATTCTGACGCTGCAGCGTGCACTTGCAACCGACAGAACGGCCAATAATAAAGGCATGTTTACAAGGGCGAGAGAGACTGAGCTTGCCAGTTTTCTTTAAGAAGCAGGATCCAGCTAAGTATGAGTGCAACCGACGACGAGGTACTCGCTGAAAGCTCCGGAAGAGACACCGACAATCAAATGGAAACTTTTGAGACTTCTTTAAACGATGCACTGCGTTTCCAGGGTTGATGAACTTGGTAAAACAGACATTCCTCGGTATCAACTCGGGGTCATATCAGCACTATACCGTTGTTATACCAGTAAATATTTCGATATTTTAACCGGTACGGTTATCACATATCGGCATTAAATCCGATTTTCCAGATAGTGGTTGCATCAGGAAAACGTGGAAATAAATACCAATATAATACATAAAGCTTAAAATATTTCAGTTTTCAGCCTTTCTTCAGGATGATTCGTTTAAAAATACCACCTATATAACCTGTGAGCTACTTATTATTTTTCTATATAAGAAATAGTTTACAAGTAGTTAAAATTGTAGGTGAATCGGCCTAAATTTACCTATACTGTCTTCAAATGATTTGAACGTAGTTTGATTTTTCAATAAAGTCTATATACTGTTCTGACATTTTAACATTTCTTTAGAAACGTATTCGTTAATATTCCAATTTATCCAATTCACAATTAATCGATATTGGTTAACAGTCACAATAAACTTAAAAATTGAGTAAATGAACGTTCAGAATAATTTTGATTCAGAGAAAATACAAGAGGTTTCATTTAATTATTAAACGGTTCTTTAGAAGCACTAAATATATCCGAAAGAAGAATGCGTCGATGCAGATCGCAATATATTGCTACACATTTAATAATTTCTGTTACAGTTACTGAAACATTTATAAATTGAAATAAACATTTATAATAGAAACAATTTATTCAAGCAGTCAGATCCATAGAATTTTTTTAGGTCTGTAAATTAAAAGAATATTGAGAAATGAATCGAAAGAAACCTGCTGCGAGCAGAAGAAAGAAAAATCTTTGAAAGCACAGCGAATAAATCAAAAGAATCGGATGCCGGAACAAACGTGTGCTTCTAGGCGATCTGCCCGGAAGTATAAACCCTATCGGCCGCGTAAACGGCATTAAGAAATTCCTGATACTGACACGTTCCTTTCGCTTCTCGATGGAGCGGGAGAAAAATTTGACGGGACGGTGCTTATTCCCGGCTCGCTTGGCCACCAGCCAACCAGGATGTCATTAGCATAATCGACCAAAACTTCGTAATCCCTCTTTCAACAGTTTACCTGACAAAATGGAAAATAATATTTGCAATGCATTTTCCTCTTTTATAGCAGTAATCAATTCCGTGTTTAGGGTAAGCGTGTCAATTACTGTGACCATTAAAGCACTTCTTATATTTATATTTTTATGCTTTTTATATAAATACAAACTTTTACTGTGACCTTAATAAAGATAAAAAGTCAATGTCAACAGTATGTCATTGAGCTTTTTCTAGTCAATGTTTGTCAATTTTTGTACACTAATCTAGTTACTGTTTGTTAATTTCTGTACACTGATCTAATTGCTGTTCCCCAATTACTTTGATTTTTTCTAGGTAAATAATCCTATCACCAAAATATAGAAATATGAAATTTTCTAAAGGCCACGATATAGGTCGTTTGAGTCATTTTAATTTCGACTATTATCAAAACAATAAACGTATTGTTAAAAGTTGTAGGTTTAAAAAAATTAAGTATTAATAAATATAATACATATAATATATGTATATTACCACAACGTTTCCGTCCGATATGCTGAAATTAGATCGAGCTCCCTGGAATCGTTACAAAATGTTTAAAGTTCCAGTAGATTTTAAAAAAACGCCATGTGGAAGACTCGTCCGTCGTTTGAATACCAATGCATAAGTGTGCATGTTTCGACATCAAAGCGACTGGAATTTCATTTTGTAAAGGCGAATGTGAAAATAACTGAAATTCCGCGAGTGGCTTTAATTTGCATAACCTTCCGGTGCTGTGGTCACGAGGGTTAGACACGGGGACACTATATAGTTATCGAAGAATTTTAAAAATCACAGGAGACGACTCGATAGACAATCAGGAATTCCTAATTTCACCAGTAAAAGAAGCATACATTCTTATATTTCAATAAAAATTTACGGTACTTTTATAGAAAAATATACATTCGTCAATAAGTTTCTTTACTTCGATCTTCAATTCACCGCGAATAATGATTTGGCAAACAAATGTTGCTGCACAGAAAAGGAACGGACCGTTTTATTCGTTCGAATTTAGTCTCAGCGATTTCTCGCTGTAGGCACTTTTTAAATGTCTATGGAACTACTTACACCGTTGCAGTGGAACGGACTTCCGGCGGTTCAAACATTGCAACTTTATTTGTAATGGGGCTCTCGTGTTTGTACCGTGAGATTTTAGAACGAGCACAGAGATAAGGCACAAAAAATTACCATCGCTTAATGGTCGAAAGTGTAGGCAGTACGGTAATGGAAGTTTTGTGTACGTGAGAAACAAAATCAAGTTGAAGTTGGAAGTGAAGCAACGTGAAAAATCACCATAGGACACTGTCAAATTCTATTAATGTGTAACTAAACGCGATCTTCCTAATTAAGAAAACGCATTCGTAATGCATTTCAATAAAAAATGAACAAAATTTTACTGATTTATTTAACCCTTAGCCGTTCTTGGTGTCAATTTCACACTACCTTCAAGTTTTAGAGTATACGTATTCTCCTACTTTTGTAAAATTTAGATCGAACTTTACGACTTTTATTTTTCAACACGAAATTATTGTTATCGAAAAGTTATCACGAAAAGACGTGATAATATTTGTGAAGAAAAGGGTTTATGTGCCAATTTGGCTGACATTTCTTGTTTCCTTTGAAAAAATACCCAGAAGCTGCTATATGTTGCTCAGAAGAAGTCAGCCATTTCGACAGAGGGGCAAGGGGGTATTCCACTCGTTCCATCTAACCTGCACGTCTGTAATTCCTACCCTTCTATTACCCCCCGAAATCCACTTCTATTCGCAAACGAGAAGACCCACTAGCTAATCGACGCGAGGAGCAAGAGGGATGCGGCGGTCGCACCACGTAGTCACGTCTCTTGTTCAGCGTGTAACTTAGCCAATAATAATGAAAAGTCTCGAATAAAAAAAAAGGTAAGAGACTAGATAGAAGGGGTGACCGAATTCCGTTGTCCCTTCTGTCACTTAATTTATATGTTTCATTTTCTTGTCTTTCGATATCATCTTCAGATTCTTAACATTATTGTATGTTAACGTAAGCGTAAGATATTACGATGTACATAAAACATAAATAACAAATATAAAAATATGTGTATGGTACTGTGCGTGGTAATGTACTCCTAATCGAAAATAGCGGCCACGCGGATACGAGACGGTGACGAGTATCAGGAGGCATCATTTGTTTATAATCAGCCGGACTCGAGTCCCTCGTCTCGTGGAAATTGGGGTTAATAGGAAGGGATCATTTCTGCGAATATGAGAAACGCGTCTACCCTACTTTTGCGAGGGCGTTAACGTGGGTGGGTTGGAGGGTATCGGTTCTACACGTTTCTGCGCGTTCTTCTTCTGAGCAACGAACAGTATATGTAATCCAAATCTAATTCTTCGAAAGAATTTCTAATGGATACAAGCGATACCAAGCGAGTGGAAACTTGAACATTGAGCAACAGCAAAGAACGGAATGAATACAGTAACTAGCAAGAAACGGACTCGTTGCCATGTATGTCCATATGAAAAAGTGCAAATATACACAGTGCATGCTGCGGTACGTGTGAAAAAAACAGCTTGTCACGTACATCGTTTTATCCTACGTGAAAAATGCAACGAGAACATTGTGTAAATAAATTTTTCTCCATTTTTAAAAAATATTTAGTAAAAGAAAAATTGTTTACCTGTTATTATATTAGTTGTTTTGCAGCAGAGTGTTCCATAAAATCCGTCTACTAATTATTACGAACATCAGCGTGTTACGATTACGGATGATACCTGCGAACGCCTTGTACATATTTACGTTATATCCCATTTTTATTCCACGAGAGAATTCGCGGCGTGAAATTAGTATCAATTCAGCTGATAAATTAACGCATTAGAGGCTGCAATGGGCGTCAACGTTGATTTAAGGATGGTCTTTTATCGAAGCCGGCTGGCCATCCGGCCGGCTCGACTCCTGAAAGCCTGGACCGGCAGTGCAGCGAGAGGGAATTACACGAGAATTAGAAACGCCCGCGCCCTCGGAAAGTGACGGCTGAGCCGGGCCGGGCATTGACTGTTCCTTCGCTGGGGGAGCAAATATTTAGCCACGGACTGGACCCGTCGACGGCGGACGGTAAATGACGAAATAAGGACGAGAAGCCATTAGGCCACTATCTTGGCCGAGGCGCGAAGCGGGTCAATCACCCCTCGGCCTCCCCGACCAGCCACCCCGCGGTGCCAGCTTCGGAAAACCCAAAGAGGTGAACGAGACGAGGGCACCTGGCTCGCGGCGCGGCGCACCGCTGTGAAATATGCTCCGTTTTGCACACATCTCGTGACCTCTCCCGCACTCTTTCCCCGTTTTCGCAGACACGGAACGGTGACGCGTATTCTCCGCAGGCGACCGGGGACAGAGAAAGCTTTGGCGGAACACGCGACTGTTCGGTGAAACGTGACGATTAAAATCCCGTATGAAACGCCGGGGATCTCCAGTCGGCTCGGATGGCACTTCCCTTCCGCCACGGGAATTTTTTCGAGTTGACGGGGATTGAATGGTGAACCCGTGATTATCAACTCCTCGGATAAAAGTACGCTCCGGCGACGGGAAAATAAGATTACACCGCTCGTCGCTGGGAAGCTGTGGCTCTCGAAATTATTCGGGCCCGAGCACGCTGTTTATTAAATTTCGGTTTAGCATTTAATCATTGCTACCTTCACTCTTTTGTGTTACGGAAGTTCGGATTATGTATATTTCTTTATTACGGTTTGCACGATTCTCCATAGTAACCAGACCCACTTCTCTGTATTGGTATGAATTCGAAGTTACTTTGATCTTCGAAAAACAATATTTTGGTTCATTTATTAATCTCAGTCTGTAATGAAATTTCTATCGACTGGTTCATTCCGATTCCATTGAATATGACGGATGCTCTCTTTGAAAATAGTGCCCCGGAAAACTTGCTTGAGCCACCGCAATTCAAATTGAAATTTTGGTGGCCACTTCAATTGAGGCATCCAGTAATAGAATATCGGTTAATCAATTTAACAGACAAATAACCTTAATTCGATGGACGGGTCCAACACTATATTCAATAATTTGGTTGAAAGAGAGAAAGAATTTTTTATTGAAATAACAATTTCAAGAACTTTACCTTTTAATTTATTGAAAATATAGAGGGCAGATCGAAAAGAGGTAGACTTAAAAATAGTCAAAATAATTGTTCGAGAGTTGTTTTTTAATACAATTTGTCACATGGCGCTTCGCTGTTGAGGCTTTTTTGTTTCATGTAGTTTCAAACGATATTTGTCCGACATGACTGCAAAAAATTCTGTAACATGAAAGCTAATGTTGGAAAAACAATTTTCATAGTATCGTTAAACTTCTGGATTGGAGTTACGCTACACCTATCACAAGTGACAGCAAAGAGTCTGCGGGATGTCGGCGAGATCGTTAATGCGGGATACGATTTTGAGTGGTCTACTCCAGTCGAGGGTTCGGGGCACGAGCGTATCTCGAGGTAATTAATGGTCGAGATAGAACCGGCAGAAGCATAGAAATCCGTCGTAAGTTCTATGGGCCAATCAAGAGTGTATCTTGAACGGTTAAAGCAAAGTCTCTCGCATCGGTAAACTGACGAGGACTGCTCCAAATTTGGGCTTTCGTTATACGCAGAGGGATCAGTCATCGAATTGTTACATCTAGGAAGCACTTCAAACTTCGATGAAGAAATATACAAATGTTTCAAGTTGGAATAGAAATTCATAATAAAGTTTTGAGTCTAAGAAAGAGCTAAGAGTAAATATATATTTCTTTACGAAGTTCTTAAAGTACAAAAATTGGTATAATTTTGAGTATTCGTAATTTATAATCATTGTCCAATTATACTTATTTAGTTCAAAGGCCCACCGTGGTTGTTTGACAATTTTATAACGCCATTTATGGAAACATTGATGAGACAGCACTGATGAGAAATATATTTGATTTCGAGTGACTTCCAATGATTGTCCAAGAAGATAACATAAACATTTTCAATATAGTATTCTACTTCTTTTTTATTTAAACTTATGAAACATCATTTCATACAGTGTTGATAATTTTTAATTTTTCTCTACGATTTTACACGTTCAAAAACATATTGACTCTATAGTATATTGTACTACGATAGCGTTGTCGCGAAGTTTATACTGGACAGATTGCTCTAATCTAAACCATGACGAATTGATTCAAAACGAAAATAGAAATTGAAGGGCGAGGGGACTGGCCATGGCACGTGCTATTTTCGAAACTGATTTCTCTTTAATCCGAAATGTTGGTCACGTATCGCGTTGCTCATCAGTATATTGATAACTGACATGGGTATCGGGCACAAGGCAAGGATCATAAACGTAATGAATGGATCCCTTCTTATAATTATCGCAGAATTTTCAATGAGCACGCCGTTCCATTTCTCAAATATATGAACCCCCATTATTTTGTTAACAAGCATTGAAGATTGTTCGGCTTTCCCCAGTAGATTCTATTATGGATTTAAGATTTGATGAATCGTGTTATTAGTGACTTATTAGTAAGATAGATTTTTATATAAAATAGAAGGCCATAAATTGCAGGAATTAGGAAGCAAATAGAATTTTGAGACAACAGATTAAAAATAATAGATATTAAATTCTTCTCATCGCCCATTTAATTTTGTCATAAATGGTAAAAAAACTAGTAACTACTAAGAATACTGAATATTCATATAAAGTTGAAGGGCGCAAATCAACGCATAAATAAATATCCATAAAAGATTTCGCATTCATACGTTTTGTATACCTTGGTGAAAGTAATATAGAACATAAACATCTATCTTGCAATCGGAATATGCAAGCAAGCCCGATACATTAAATTTCTCGTTACCACTCGAGCACAAAATTGTAATTATAATCATTTCAAGCTTGAATATAATTGACCAATATCCGATAGTTTATCGCCCCAGTACACCGTTCTTCACTGTTTCTGATAGTTTTATTTATGTCAGCTGAAAAGCCGCGCACACATATATCAAATATATCGAGATAACACGAAGCTGCATACGAAGTTCTTTATTCACTTCGCGCGCATCCGATATTTCATGTTCCTACGCCGCGAGAAAAAAATGTTTATTGGAAAACATGAAAAATTGATACCCCGACTTGGTAACTCTAGCAAGCTGCTAAAATACATCATCGTGAATGACGTCAAACTCAATCTCTATTCTGTACATAAACAGGTTAAAATAACACATTATCTTTTTTGACTCAACGAAAAAGTTTAATTTTGTACTTTTCGGGAAATATTCTTTCATCATCAGGGTCGAGAACATATTTTTATTGTTTCTTTCGTACGTTTTTACACATCTTTTTATTGTACCATATTATAAATAAAATTTCAATTGTAACAAAGCAAGTATTTCTACATCCGAACGAACTTAAACGAAGCAATTATATATACAATGAAAATATTCGATTCATTGTTATTTAACAGACCAGAAATATTTCATCGCTCATAATACAGGGATCTAGGGAAACAATAAAATAAAGGACACCGTCAGTTTACGGTTTTATGACTGTCGGCTTGCTATGATACTTTTATTCAGTTAGATTTACTTTTGCGTCGACCGTGGCAGTCGTCACAGATCATCCGACTCTACTGAATTGTTTAGAAGTAGTGCCAGTAAAATAAATATTTTTGAATCAAATTTTTTGTAGCGAAATACGGAACTATTGATAATGCTTCTTCACATTAAAAATGTACCCGTGTGCAAATGTTAATATTCATACATTATATTACAGAAACCAAGGTGCTCATCGAATTCAATTTGCCAATTAAAAAATTCCTTATTATTAAACCGGAATATAAATGTTTAAGTTCTTCCAGTTCAATTCTTGGATCAAAGAAAATGTTTTGGTTAAGAGAAAACATTTTAGAAGTTATACACATTTTTTAATAAAAATATCTCGTATTCAATAAATATATTTAAAGCTAATTAGGCCTGAAGTCAAACAAAAGGCATAGCAAATCGTCATTCACAGCAGCCGGCTACCGAAAATTGGGAAAAGGGACTGAAACAAGAGACTTACCAAAGATCGTTCATGCACGCAGACTTCTTTACTGGAAGCGTAACGCCAGAAAACCGAAACTAACAATCATTACGCTTCCACGAAATGAAACGATAGGGTTCGCCATGTAATGAATGTCACAAGAGGATGTAGGAAGCTGCGACCGACTCACGCGTGTTTTTGAAAGTGGGAAACGAGAAGCGCCGGTAACTACGGTAGAGCCTCATATGTTGGGATTACGAGGTTGCTCCCTTTTCATAGCTATCGAGCAGCTTGATCTCGCCCGCGTAGTTGCCTACGATCCTCGTGGCTGTTTGCAAAGTGTACTCTGCAATGGGCATCAGACGTGGGAGACACATACTCCGCACACGTCAAGCACAAACTTCGGGTCTCTCTCTGTTCACGTGTGTACAGAAACCTGTGCACGAGGTTATTGCCGCGTTTGCAACGATTCTACGATTGTGTATCCATACCTTTGGATGGAGTGATGACACACGACGGAATCAGGACGAAGGGCGAGAAAAGAAAGGAAAACTCTTTGCAACGGATCGGTGTTACGTTCTATCACATTACTCGAATTCTAATTAACACTAGAAAGACGGGAACTTGAAGACGGGAAAATGACTGCTTGTCGGCAATATAGGTATAACACACATATATATATATACCGGAAATGAAGGAGGGGGGGGGGGGGGAAAAAAAATAATGATTAATAAACGCATTTATATGTTGTAGAAAAAGTCACAAAATTATAAGAAGCTGTGTCATTATTTACATAATTATTTTTCTAATTGAAATTGAAAAGCAGTCAAAATGACTTGCTTAGGCAATCTAGTGTTAAGTCTCTTATTATTATTACTATTGAACGAATAAAGATATGTTTAAAGTATCAGATACATGAATATAATACATCATCAATAATCTTAAGATTATAGGTGAAGGAACTGTGTGACTCTACGGTCTTTTTATGAATCAAGTACAATATCAGTATTATTGAATTTTGAATCAAATCGTCCGAAAATAATATACGATGAAATCTACATAGATAAAGGTTGAAATTATCAAATCTTAACGGTGAGCTCAACCGAGAGTTATCAACGAACATACAAGTTTAACGTGTGACTGTGATTATCGTTTGTATCGATTAGCTATCGTTAGTATCGAAAGGATTAAGTTTCATTTGTGCGTGGGCGCAGCTTGCGTGACATCAAAACTGTGAACGATAATATTGTGACGATCATAGCGCCGCTAATATTCGACGGAATCGATTTCACGAGATTCTCCTAACGATCGAACAACAGCGTCATTCTATTTCGATCTCATTCGTCTATTTAAGCTTTCCTAAAAAGTGTAACACGAAAAACGGAATGTCTACGTAAAAATCATAGCTCGGATTGCAAGATAAAAGAAACTTTTGTACACGATTTTTGTATTGTACAACAGAATTTTGATGATGTATGTTAATTGTTCGTTTGACACTATTTTCAAAATTTTTCGTTTTGTTTAGGTAGAATATTAGAGTAGTAGAACATTTTTATTGTTGAAAGACCTCTGCTTCTAAAACGAAAAGCCTCTGTCAGAATCATGCTCAAGGAAATTATCATTATCCAGTGAGAAGCTCCCTTACATTGATCTTTTGCATGAAAAACATTCGATGATATTTATCTCCTACCCTACGTATACTGCTTCTTTAAACAATTACGCGAAAGGCAAGGAAGAAAGCAGAAGACCACCGCGGAATGTTCTGTTTCAGTCTCCTTTATAATCAAACATGGGTTTCGAACAAAGGGTTGGGCGGAATTGAACGTGTCAAAAAACCAACGATGCGAAAAGCAACATTGTACTTTGTTGATTATTTAGACGGGGCAAGCTGGTCGTTTATTCTTTCCGCGAAGAATGACTTCGCGAAGAAAGAGACACGCTTAGAAAACCGTGTCGGTGCGTGGTTTTCATAAGGGACCGTATTTACGGTGCGTCAAATGGTAACGCTTCGCCGACCATATTGTGCGAGGAACTTTATTAAAGTCGTACTTGCATATCACTCTCTGTTACGTTCATACCAGGTAGAACTTCGCGTGGAATTTCTGAATATGTCTAATTCAACGAATTCTCGTGTAGGACCGAGGAGACTTTCATTTTTACGGCGCAGTCTGTCTGCGAGCTGCCGCAAACAATTACATTACGTCTCGTAAAATATTCAACATTTTCAACGGCCAGATGCTACCGAAAACTGTAACACCATCAATGGAAACAACTTTTACTATATTCGCAAGTTACCAAAAGTATAAGTGTATAAAATAAGAGTAGTGCTAATTATAATATTGCAGTGGTACTAATTTGCTGTAATTCGTGACAGAATTCGTTCATAAAATAATCTTGATGTTATTTAAATTCGGTGAGCTTATAATTTATTGCAGCGGTTACACGTGATCGCGAGATATTTAATACGAGGTCTTAGCTATGCTTCATCTTCGAGATTATTTTTATCACAAAAATTATCCGGGATCGAATTTCTGTTCGGAGAGATTTTCCATAAATGATTCGATGATCGTGATGCGATTTTATCATTTATCACAATTAGAGCATCGATTAGCGAAAACCAGATTAATGAGACGGTCGATATCAGAATGTCGATAAACGAAAAATCAATTATCGGAACTTTGATTAACGGGTCATTCGCATATCCGGATAGTGTCTTGCTAAAAGAAAAGACGAGAGTTGAATAATGATGAGAAAATGGTCGGATGTCATTTTATGGAAATAAAAACAATTCAACACTAATTGATTCTTCGAAGAAAACTACAAAAACATAATTATTCCATTTGTGTCAAGATCTGTGGATAATAAAATAAAGTCAATAAGTTATTCGTCGTATCATTAAATATTAGGAAGATGCATGTAGTTTACGAAACTTAGAGATAACAAGAACTCATCTCCATTACATCACGCGTTTGTGTGGCTTTCTTCACCCAAACTTTACACAGCTGAAACTGCACTATTATCACTGCACCACTATAGTAACATCTATAGCTTCCACCGCAGCTCTAACATAAACATATGGTACGAAAGATAGAAAATCAAAGAAGAGGTTTGATAATATCGTTTTGCTTCAGGATAATCGAGATTTTGCTCAATATAAAAATAGTTAATATAAATTGAAAATCGATGTACATTTATAGTTTTAACATGGAAAGTTCACTTCATTCTTTTCTTTTGCTAATAACAACAGTACAACAGTTAAAATGAGTTTAACTGCAAACGTATTATTATGCCTGTTTTAATACATTACTTTGATTTTTCCAATGATAATACGGTTGCTAATTAAATAGTTTACTCCTACTTTAGTCTTTCAAATACCGATATCTATGGTTATAAAACCTATTATCCCGTTACATGAACTGCAGAAATTCAAAAAGCATGTAATGTAATAATGACTGGAATTCCACCTTTGTCGAGAAATGAACTTTCAAAACTGGCACAACGTAAACTTTTCGTTGCATCTGAGTTTGTTTTTAATCATCTCCAGTGTTCCAATAAAAATTCAAGAGAATGACTTATACAATGAATTATGCTAACGAAAAATATGTATTTATTTATTAATTATTAATACTGCACATTACAATTCTGCATAAAAAGATGTAGTAAAACGAATTTGTCTGAGTGATAATTCTTACTACAATCGATGGGAGTGAATAACTTGTTCAGGGATGATCAACACGTAATACCTGCACTAGACACCTTATAACCTAGTGTACAGCATATATGCAAGCTTTTGGAAGTGAAAAGTCCCTAAAATTGCTATCGCGGATATGCGATTCGTAAAACTGTAACCGGCCAATGATAACAATCGGGATATCCGCTCGGATGCTCAGCGGAATACCGAAGATGGGAATCCAGGATAAACACGAAGACGTTCCGAAACTGGTCCGATCCAGAAATCATGATGTTCGCGAGCTCGTCGGTCGCGGTCGGATGCAAGGACAAATCTTTGGCATCCGAGGCTCGAGGGCTCTGTATGCAGCAGGTAGTTCTCGTTATACTCGACCGTGAGTCATGCTATGCGAACGGTGGCATCGCATTCGCATGCAGGATGCCTCCTCGCAATTTCAAGAGGGACCCCGGAGAGTGGGAGGCTGAATTGCCGACATTGTAAACACGCCTATTAACCCGCGCGCGCGAGTCAAGAACCGCGCGGGCGAAGCGTATGCGAGCAACGCGTGCAATCCGCCTGCACAACTACTTCTGCACGGCCACCAGGAAGTGCACGGGGGAACACGTGTAACGGCCACTTTCATCAGCGACTTTTCCACACGCGGAAACAGAAATCTCTTGTATGTTAATTAAGGACAGAATCGAGCTCGCCGGCCGCTCGTAAATCCAAAGTTATTCAAACACCCGCGTCTCGCTTCGCGAAGCCCGATGATTACGCGCAGCAGGTGTTATGGACGCTGGACGATACGGGTGTTTCATTACCGCACGATACTATTTTTCGTAGCTCGTAAATACGAAATATTTGACGATAAATGTGGAATATTCATTGAAATACCGAGAAACCCAAAAAATTATCCAACAGCATAGACAGACGACTTCTACTATGTGAAAGATACTATGATGTGCAAGAAACGGTACCTGATCGTATACAGAACTCTGATTGGTTATGCAAGAATTACATATGAAGTCCTCTTTATGCTGAATTTTCTACTGTAGAACACATGATAATATTTTGCGAAGAAAGTGGAGTCACTCGAATTAATCAAACTACCCAATTACTAACGACTGTATTCCTTAAATTTTGTAATTCAATAAAATGCGGATTTTATAAATTTAGGAAAAAATTAAGTAGATGAAATAAAAAGGAATGTATGGATCAGGAAAAGTAAATAAAATAGATATCTAGCGCTTATGTTTTTAAATTGAAACAGATCGTTTTCAGTTTGCGTAAAGTTTAGCGATCGATAATTGTATGATGTAATTTAAATAGCAGAATAACAGGTTCTATACCAGAGCACGTTGCTGATCGCATAGCAGGAGTCGTATGCGCTGGACGAGACACGTTTCATTGTCCGCGATGATATTTTTTCGTAGCTCGGGGCGAGCGAGGATCGCGAGCTAGGTTTTTTCTCTTTAAAATATTTGTGGTTTCTCAAAACGTCACCGTGACCACTAAAGGCTTGCACACCTGCGGATCTTTTTGAAATGGTATCTTTTTCACGCAATTCGCTTTTCCACGGTTGCCTTTAACACGTTTTATTTGCTTTTACACGATGCACGTTTCAACATCGCTTTCACGGGAATTTTCAACACGTTTTATTTGCATACGTGGACAGAGGATGTTTCCCAGCGATAGAAGTGTTTTTACAGTATAAGAAAATGTAGTCGTTGCTGTGTAATGGAAAGCGACGAGGAATGAAATACCCAGTTTTGAAAAAGAATTTATTTATTTTCCTGAACACGTTGCCTTTTAAATTTGTATATTTTCCTGAACACATTGCATTCTGAATTTGTTAATTCTCCTGAACACATTGCATTCTGAATTTGTTCATTCTCTTGAACACATCGCCTTTCTTTCATATGTTGGTTCGACAAAATGTTCGTGGAAGTGAATATTAGGTACATACACTAAACAACTTATTCACTAATTAATTTAATTCGGAATGAACGAAGATATTAAGAAAAAAGATACAATAAAATATAATAAATTCACGAAGAACGACTACAACTAGAAATTTAAAGTATAAGGTAAAAGTAATCAATTTTGCAAGATAAAATCATTCTATCTTTCGAGGACATCTTCTGCAAGTAAACAAAATTATGGCAAAGTAATCATGAAATGGATATTAACCCCATGATATAGTTTCCAATTTAAAGTACAATAATCTTTTCCTGAAGCATTCTTCTTATTTAAAAACAAGCACTTTGTAGCGCCCAGTCGTGCGCACAAGAGAAAGTCTCTTCTTCGTGCAAACAACGAACGTAATTTACCACTCTCGTTCGACGAAGCCATTTTTGAGTCGACACTTTCCAGATCTTTGCAACGCATGTTTATTAGAGTCTTTTCCGAAGGTCCTCAATAGCAAACAGAGACCGTCGTAAATTAAGGGATTATCTGAAGGGTACTTGAGCCGGACGCGCATCGACTTTCGTGCACGTGGGTTCGGCGCGGGTGGCCTGAAGAAAAGTCCCACGTTCGCACGGTAAAACAACGTCCGATAATATTCGAGTTAAATTTCGCGTGATATATATTTATTATGAATTATGTTGAAAATTAAATAATTCCGTTTCTTTCAAATCTTCGAAATAGTCGAATATATCCGGTATGGTCTAGTGGCTAGGATACCTGGCTCTCACCCAGGAGGCTCGGGTTCGATTCCCGGTACCGGAATATAATTTTTGTTTTTTTCTTTGAATGTTCCGAGTGCTGTATTTTTTCACAGGGTTGAAATAACCATATTTCATACTTTTTATTTTCTTCTTTCATCGTTTCAAAAGTGTGCTAATAAAATTTTCTGATTACCTAAACATATAACACGCAACGAACATTATTTTTCATTAATATACATATTATCTTGTATTTTGATTCATTTATAATTGTAAATCGAAAGTTTTTCGTATTTTCAGCTCGCAGAGGCAGTAAAAATAACAAAAGAAACCTTCGTCTCATATTCATCAAACTCAACACTATCCAGTTACCATTTCTTTATCCCTCGACAACATCAGAACTCCATATCCTATATCAATAGTTCTAGGCGTATACTTCGATTATATAACAATAGATCAGGTTAATTTTTCGCATTATTGAAGTCTTTGACATTTAATCTAATCCCGTGCGAAAAGTAGTTCCAACTCTCGAAAATCATAGTCTACAAAGAATCAAGTTACTACAACCTGATTTATACAACATTATCAATCAATTGACGATGTTCAAAGCTGTTTCAACTAATTCGATAATTTAACATCTCTCAATTTTAATCAAAAGCCTTGCCCAACTAGACAGGAAGATAAATACTTCGATGCTAAAGCTTCTGTAACCGAATACATTTCTACACCTGATATGATAGTTTCCGAATGCTTGCCCCGCAAACTTTGACCCCAAGTTAAGGAAGCAGTATTAGAAAGTAGTCGGCTCTCCTGGCAGAATGAATCGGGTGGCAACGAGTGCGGATTCAACGGTACCTTGACGGTCACGTTTCTCCACGCCCTGTGATTATTGAATATTTAACGGCGACCAGCCAGCGCTTAACTTCCGGATTCGACAGCGCGAACCGTAATCGGCTGTGATCGTGCGATTTAACACCGCTCTGAATAGCCTTTGTCTTGAGATTTAGTGTTATCGATCCACGCCGGGGTTGCAGCCTTTATAATATACCAATCTGGCTGCCATTTTGCACCATTTAGTGTCGCCGAGCTCTCCTCGTTTATTGCCGAGCTATCGCCTCACGCGTAACAGATATTTATCTATTCTGGTGATAACCTCTATCTAATAATGGCTCGCGGAAACACCGAAAATACTTGCTCGACGGCAAAGTCGCATGCTAAGCTATTACACTGATTCACCGAAGATGCGCCACGTGACGTTCCGCATTAACGAGGCTTCACGTAATCTTGCAATTAAGTCGACATTAACGTTTCAAATTTATGGCACACAAATAAAATGACGCGGAAGTAGGTTTCTATTGTTTTCATTGTTTTATTTTTATTATTATTATTATTATTATTGCGAACAATAATTCTGTATACATAGTCATATTTTTATTTCTAGCATATATTAATATAAGCCACGTCCATTTTGACACACGGTTTTTAGAGATATTTTTTTTATCATTATTTTTAAGATTTTTTCAAATGTGTAAATATTTTTTAGTGGAAGAACCATATGTTACAAAAAAGACAGTGTTTATTTGCGTCACAGAGTGTACTAGTATATTTTAGATATCTTTTTTAGTATAAGATAAATTAGGTATAGTAACATTATCATGGTTCGGGAATCAATTTTTGTTTTATTATGAAACGATGAATTAAAAGTTGTTTATGATTGAATGTATTAAAAGAGATGAGTTGAATCTGAAACTGATAAACTGTATACGAAGAAGACCTTCCACAGTCCGGTATGGTCTAGTGGCTAGGATACCTGGCTTTCACCCAGGAGGCTCGGGTTCGATTCCCGGTACCGGAATGTTTATTTTTTGCTTGATTTCTTGTATCTTTATATTATTATTGTTTCTGGATTACATCCAGTTATTGAAAAAATTATTTTGCAATTTTTACAACTTGAAAGAATTATATTAACTATATATCTTTTCCTTGCATATATGGTAACTTACACGATCTATGATAACTTACAATAAAGTTTTACTTTTTGTAACACGAATTATTTTTAGTTATTGAAATGCTTTCATTTATAACTAAATACCTAATATGTATTTTTAATATCGAATAACAAGTAACATTGCAAATAACATTTGATTACCTCCGATATAATACATTGTCGCGTTAAATTCCGATCACTAATTTTATGTGTTAGAATTTATTTTCATCATTTTTTTTCAGCTAAATATATAAATGACTAAACAATGCAAAAACATAATTTTTTATAGATTGTTACAATCGGTACTCTTGTATAATATCTATTCGAGCCACGACCTCTTGCAGGTTAATTGGTCGGTATTGGTAACAATCACTATAAGTCGATATAAAACTTTGAAATCCGATTTGTTTCACTGAGGTTTATTACGTGAAAATTGTTCTGCAGTTCTCGAAGTAAATAAAGCTTCTGCATTCATTGTTCTCGCAATATTTAAAAATAGCGTGAATTTTTGTAACTGCGAATGATAGATCCACTTTTGAATACTATGAATATGAATGAAAATATTCTTACTTGAAAGGAAGAGGTCCTGGAGGGCCTGGGCAGCCTGGCACAGGAGAGCCCATGTTTCGGCCGCTGCTAGACCTGTTCCCCGTAGAGCAAGGACATCCCCTGCCACAACAGCGAGACCAGGTCCTGCGCTGAGGTCGGTTTGCATCCTGCAAAGAAATTGCAAACATTAAACACACGACGATTACAACAAAATCTGCAATGTTACGATAGAGATTATATAGTACAAATTAATTATTTTACCTTACTTTTTTTATACGACGCAAACTTATTTTCGAAGTTAACAAAATTACTACGTAAACAAACTACGGTGAAATAATAGTAATAGTAATAATAATAATGATGATAATAACAAGAAAACATTACTTTAAAATGTATAACAGGACTGGACTGAAAAATGGAGATGCTGTATATTACAACGTTTTTTTGTGCAGTACTTATTGTATAATATATTATTTTTAAGGATATTTTGCATTATATAAATTACTTGTTTATTTATGTAGTCATTATCAAATTAATTATTTTCCTAATAGATTCAAGGCAGAGGAAGTAAACATCTTGTATTAAATCCAAGTATGTACATTAATCAAATGTTGGATTAATATTAAATACTTCGTAAATCACGAAACAGCTTAATCATGCGCTAAATCGTAAGATCTCGAAATCTCTAAAAACGTAGATAAGAAAACTAATGCTGATTAAAAGAGTTTACAATTGATACTTCTATTTTGTCCCCGTTTTTCTCTCGTAACTACAACGACGCCGCATTAATTAATGCTCCGTCGTTCCCATGGAAGTCTCGCTAATTACTCCGCTCCTTCTCAGCGTTACAAAATGTTCGTAACCACTCCAACTTCCATAAATTTTGCAGATCATACACTTAAGCTGTTTAAAAATACTCTTCTCGTTCTATCTTACATCGTTATTAGCTATTTATTTATTAGTGACATCTGTTCCACGTCTACGTTACTTTCTTCGCTACTTGAATAAGATAAAAATTGTATGAAATGAAACAAAATTGTACTATAAATGTGTATCCATAATTGAAATATTAAGAAATGATTATAAAGCACAAACGTGTTATAACTTACTAAAGACAGCATTTCTACAAATGTTAATGAACATTGTGGTAAAAGATTTGATGGTTGTTTAACTTGGAAATATAATAGCCTTTATTTCTAAGTATTAATAATATCTATATACGGTCTATATATGGTTTGGTTTAGTATGAATTCTTCAAGACTTCACGTGTGCTCGTCTCAAACTGGGAGAGAGAGTGTCACGTCCTCGAAGCCGCTAGCACGTTCCCCATGCCACCCCGTTGCGTCAGCGAGCCTAACTTCGAGGAACCATCCAGCCTATCAGTTTTCCACGAAGTTATCTAGATCTCCAGTGCAGGGGAACGCCTTCATAAATATACGTTCCACAACATATATACCACAATGAAAGTAATTCTTACACTGGAGATGTTATGCATTTGTGACAAAATAGAGTAGAAATTGATCTAAAGCAGAAGAACAATTAAATCGATGTATTCTCTCTTGAACTAGTTAAAATGATTAAAGGAAGAACAAAATGTATATCTAGCTTCTAATGTCTTGAAATTAAGGCAGAGAACTTTTATTTTACAGAAAGGTCCGCAGTCTACTGTGGGAATGTTCGTGTTGAGGAATAAATTACAAAGTCTTTTAGTGACGACACGGAGATTTTTGTATTTCCTGAAACGCGCGCAGCAAAATGTGTAAAAGCGACATATAACCTTGACAAACTGGCGTTGCGCGATGTTCTGCAGGATCTCCGAAACCCAGAATCCTCCGACGCGTTCGAAAGTTATTTATTTCTGCCCTCTCGACAAGGGTAAAACGTGTCTAAGAAGGAGATTACGTCTTCTGCGCAAAAATTTTTTCTCACGCCATTTAGTAACGCAGCGAGCCTTTCCTGATTGCGGGGGGCCAGCTATTAGATATGTTCAAGTGCCTGGTCCCCGGACATGTTCTGATGCCGGGGTTCCGGCACGGTCGAACCTGGTTGCCAGATGCTGACATCCCTGTCATAAAAACAGTTCGCTACGTGCCGATACAAAGCAGCCTAAAAAATTGCCTGCTTGGTGACGGTACTGGTCACCGAAGGCAGCCGCTACAATAATAATCTACAATTATTATATACTATAACTTAATCTAGATAATATTACAATAGGACACATTGCTAATAACCTGCGAAATGTCGATGCGACCCTGTATCTCTGACAAAACCATATTGATAGACTATATCTACTCCTTCTCTGTAATCATTAATTTTTATAACCCATTATAAACGAGGTATCAAATTGTTACACCGATTATGAGATGAATATAATACACTAACATATTTATTAAACAATTTTTTATTACAGACAATTCACTACATTATGAGCGCTACATTATAATTATTTTAATGTCAAGATTCGACTGAAAAATGTATAGTTACGAGACATCCGACGTCATTCACGCAGCGTCGGGTTAAATTAAAAATTATGCGGTCGTAATGAGACTTCTTTCGCAGACGAATCTCGTTCAAGCATTTACGTTCGTTATCGATTTTTCATCCGTAGACAATACGTCCAGAGTCTGCCTCGGAACAAGCTGCGAACAGAGGCTGGCTCCGGTGAAACAAGATTGAGGCAACGTGTCGCCCAGCCAGTCGAGAACAAGCAAATGTAAACAGGCCGGGGCGTGCATATTGGATGTATCGGGCTTGTTGAGCACACAGCTTCGATTATTTCGATCTCTTTTGTTCGACGCGTCGTTTCCGCTCCACTTCGTCCTGAGAAACGCGCAACCGTTAAACACGACTTCTTAATTAATTCGATCGCGGCTGGCCAATCGAATTTGTAACCAGAGCCAAAGTTACAATCACAACCCCTTTGCCACAACAGATCTATTTTTCTTGCAAAAATCAAATTCGTTTGTTTACGTTCAAGCGTCATTAATCGAAATACGTAAGAAGATTATAAAGAACAGATGATTAACTGAATGCTCGTTATAGACGTAGACAAAGATAACGAGAATGGTAAGACAGAACATGCAACCCTGTAATTATAAAACATGAAATGAATACGAACTGCGGCGGAACGCGAACAATGGATAAAATGACTAATGCGGAAGATCCGCGGTGATTGCGGTCCCCCTCGACATTTTAGTTTTCGGGCGAGCTTTAATTCCAAACTTTTCGGCCGATACCGATCATTCTTTATGTGTACGTTTTAAATGCAAACGCTGGAAAGTTATCGCTCGGCCTCGGTCGATGGGGGGTGGGACTTCGGGGTCCCAGTATTTGCAGAACGCTCGTCAAAGCGCTTACATCCGGAGTAATTTCAACTGGCGGAAAGGATCGAAGGAACTTTTGGAAAGTATTAGTCCTCTTCGCGACAAATATATCTGGCGGAACTATTTTTTACTTTAGTTTCAGGTATTGGTCCGTCGAAAATTATTTATTGTATAAAATGCTTTTTATTACACAATACTAACCTGTTATTGTTTGTAAATCCCACAGAACTCCGCGGTAATATAAAAAACAGCACGAGCGACGTAGGGTAACAATAACAGCAATTGTTTCTTAATAATATCGTACAACAACTTCATACGACTTAAAGAACAACGATGACAACTACAACAACAACAACGACCATACTAATACGACAATATACAACGACGACAATCGTGACAACGCACAAGTTTGCAGAGTGATATTTCGCATTTCGTTTTAATATGCCATATTGTGGTTTCCACAGTGCATAATATTTTAGGCAATATTTGATACATTTGTTCCCTATAATTCATTCAGCTCTGGTAGAATCCAGCTGTGTCGTATCACTCATTATGAAACATCCTGTAGAGTACTTACGCTACTACAACGAAATGAATATCGCAAAACATGTACATATCAACATGGTTACTTCCGTCCCATTAACCTCAATGTCCCATTTTCACATTTTCAGCTCGTTCCTAATGTAGCAGCGATACTCAAGGATTCATATAATTACGTCTCGGTACTTTTTGATAAGAAGGTCGGTCTCCTTTCAATTAAATGCAAAACGCACTAATATCTTCATTAGGGATTTTAGATTCGTCACACGACTGTAGTATTTAGGTTCCGGCAGTTTTAAATTGTCGCACGTTATACATACATAGGGCGACAGAAAAACTCCGTGTATGGAATATTTGTATAATGTTCATAAAATCTTTTAGTACATATTATCGTGTTTCCTGCGTCACAAAATTTTTTGTATACTCGTAAGTTTTGTATACTCAAAGATCGTACAAAAAAAAAACCGATTGCACGTAATTGTCATTTCGCTGCATTTCGCACCTCGGGGCGAAAGTCTAAGAAATAAAGTGGATATTGTCTCCGGTGTGACTGTTCTCGTTAACGTCAACGAGAATTTCATCGAGGATTTCGTAGGTGATAGTTCGCAGGCGAAGACGGGAATGCGCGGTCGTTACGAACGATCGAGAAGGAAGGCTGTTTAATTAGAAGACAATCCGTTAATGGCAATACCGTTGGAGTGCCCCGACTAATTCCGCGAAATTTCACCGGGGAACGAATCAAACGACGGACTTTTCATAGAATTCCTACGGACGATCGTAATCGAATGATCGGCAATTCCGCTGCTGTAATTTTTCCAATACGCATCCGACAGTGCGTCGCTGATGCTTATTAAAAAATTATAGGGCACGAGGGTTGACGCGACGAACAGGAAATTCGTCTGTGCGTTTTAACAATTCAGGTGCACGCATTTGGGTTTGAAAAAATCGATTTCGTGTTTTCCAGGCATTTTTTCCTGTAAGCGATAATGTCCGACTTAAGATTAGGATTACTAGATTCCGGATTTTATGCAACTATGAGAGAAATGTTCACTTGAAACTCAGTATAATAGAAAGATTAGAAGACTTTAAGAATACCGCTTTTTCAACCTATGACGCATATCAAGAGAGAAAGCGAATTACTATTTTACGTTAGTTTTTTGAAATTGAGGTGGGTTATTTATATTTTGCATAAAGATCCGCAGTCTAAAGATAACTGATTCGCAGATTTTCATACATTTATGGTACATGAAAGTTTGTAAATTACGAGAAGTAAATGTAAATATTTGGCAAATAGTAGGATAATAATTAATAAAAATGGGAATGTGCATAGAGACTCGAAGTGTGATGATTACACAAAAACTATTACGTTTACAGAAACCATTTTGTAGCAGATACTCGTTTTATTAAAAAAAAATGAATAAACTATGAAACGTATTGATTAATGATACTGGAACGTGATCTTGATGATACCAAAACAAAATGTGTTATGTTTTAAACGGTACAAATATCTAGCAAAATATTTCTTACTAGAGAGAATCTTGCAGCATAAATGACGAGATAATGCAAGGTGACAAGTTAATAGAGTATTATACATTACAATCGCGTATTTCAGCCGGAAGCTAAAAGCTTGTATACTATAATATTAAAGCATTTTTTAAGGCTTTTATCCGCATAAGCGTCGCGAACCACTGAAGCAAATAAGATCTGATTATATTTAATAACTTACTAAAAAAAGCAAATATTTGATATCAAGCTTCAACCTTTCATTTTGACTGAAGCAGATAATGAGGGGGAAAGCAGATTATGCCGTCCTCGCGCCATTTTCTGTATTCAATTACATATAAAAATTCATGATGAGGTACAGGGAGATATAAAAATACAGAAATATTTTTCCCTGAATATGCGTCGCTTTGGTTCAGTAAAGCTACGCGTTATTTAATATCTTTTTATAAATAATTCACCAATTTAATCCAAATCCTTGCCTGTGTAAATTTAAAATTGTTTTCAAATTTTAGAATATATCATTTAGTTATTTTTGAGAAGATTAATCTCAGATTATATGGTCCTTATATTTTGTTATGTATTTTTTATTAAATACTATCAATGAAAAAACATATAACGTAAAAATGTTACAATATTTGTTACATAATGAGTCTATTAACTTGATACACGCGAATTTCACGAGCAAGAGCTCAAATCTAATACTTCCGAAGAATTCTGGATGGATGTGAGAGATAACAAGTGAGTGAAAACGGAGGATGGGGCACATTGGGGACACATGGGGCAAAACAGGCACATTGCCATATATAACTATATAAAGAAAAACGTAAATGTGCATGCTGCGATAAGTGTAAAAAACTAGTTTGTCGAGCATTTCGTTTCATTCTATGAGGAAAATATGAAGAGAACATTGTTTAAATATATTCTTCATTGTTTTCAACGAAATAAGTTAGGAAAAGAAATCGTTTGCCTCTTATTCTATTGATTTTTTAAAATATCTCAAGTGATATTTGTCTCGATGTAATTATACAAGTAGATTTGCCTGGAAAGTACAATTGTCGAAAAGATTTCATCCAATGTATTCCTTTTGGTGAATATTCAATAACTTAAGGAAGTAAGACAGTTCAAAATTAGATCGACACGTTCAGTTTTGAATGTCCGAGTAACTTCGCCGAGGAAAAACAGTTTTTAGTGTTCTGAAACTGGCACGATTCTTAAAACTTCCTATCAAACTTTAAGTGTTGCGCTGTGCGACTTCCGGAGGCTGAATTTCAATTGCAAGAATGAACAGTAAAATATAATTATCGAGGCTCGAAAATTACTTACGAATTTAAGAAGTTATCATTAAGAGGTTGCTGCCCACCGCTTTTCATACTCTCGTAAATTAATCAGCGCGATAAACATCAGCATAAACAGAACAAACATTCATGCAATAACAGTTCCGTATACTACTTAGAATATAGCAAATTTTTATTAGTTAGGAAAGATTCTAACTATCACATTAATTTTCGATAATTAAAGGGATGGAATCGTGTGACGCAGCTTTAATGTCAAAATCTGAATATTAATCCAATGAAATATTGTAATCAAGAGATCGCAGATAATAATTGGATTGGAAGATAAAGTACGCAATAATTTACGCTAGCGTCCAATCACGCTTTACTGAATTAATGTATGATTTCCTTAATTACTGGTTGACTTGTACAGAGCTGATAAACTAGTTAAACAGATGAAATCTTGTTGTTGGGCCAGTCAGCTGGCAGCGAATGAAAAGCCTTTCGAAATTGATGCATATCAATTCCCGTGTATCCTACACGTTCTGCAATATATTCCTGCCCGCCATTTCAGAGATTGATTATGAATTATACCATCAACCTAATTGATGTTTACTATGCATTTTAAAAAAGATCTTAATCGCGCAGGAGAACGTGTGATCTAATTTACGTATGTGATAAGCGTGTAGAATTTAATTATACTTATTATGTTGTTTAGGTGAATGTTTTTATTTTGATCTAAACTTGTCTAAATAAAAAACATAATGATTCTTTATATGACTTCGAAATTGTTCCTGTGCGATAAGAAATCGTTGTCTTCGTTATCTTCCCATTCATTTCAACAGAATGAAATAATACTAAACAGTAACAAGAGGATAATATCTTCACCTAATTTCACGATTTCGAGTCTGATTGAAAACGTTTTACCAAGACTATGAAAATATTTAAATGTTTCGTATCTCTTGTCTCGTTCTTCGTAAAGATCATAGCGAAAGACGAATTGTTGTTCAATCGCTCTAAAAGTGGCTCGCAAAATTAAATCGGTTGAATATCAAAACTGTTACAATCTTCGCACTATCAAGGTTTGCGGTTTCAGTGTCGCGTTTGTGTTCCATTATTCGTTTTAAAACTGGCCCCTATCGACGACAGAGTAAAAGCAATGATATTAGTATCGTCGAAAAGGCTCAGGATTGTGGAAAACGGTGAAAACTCGCTCGCACATTAAAGCGAACGAGAACGGGCGAGGGCGCGCGCGCGCGCGTCTGCGTCCGTCAGTCAGCAGGAATTTAAATTTCAGCTTGGTTGTGCACTGACGCGCGTTCGGCCGTTCGATCCAAAATGAAAAATTACTAGCCGACCCATGTGCACGCGAAGTTGTCACCGACCTGGGCTCGTCATTTCATACAACGTGCAATCGGTCGAACAAAAAAAAATCGCGGCAAACACCGCGGATCCGAATGTAACGTCGCGATCGGAGTCGTTTACGATGATACGCAATCGGACATACCGCTTTATATCAACAACGGAGACACTGGATTTTTCTAGCTGCCATTCGATGTTTGCACTCGGGTATCATGAATCAAACAGAAAGGGGAAATGAGAGGTGAATCAACTATTTATGTAATGGTAACTGAAATTCATCCTTCAATCGCTTATTTCAGCTTTTCCAAATGAAAAGAACATCGCTTTTGCAACAACATTTGTAGTTTAGTATACTTTCATTTCAGTATACTCAATCTTCACGTACCATTTCTTCCTTCCTAGATGGTATAAAAATTGGAATAAGCATATACGAAAGTAATTGGGGTAACAACTTGAATAAATACCAAAACATTCATCAATCGTAGATTATAACCGATTGTCTATACTTAATACCGAAAAGATAATAATTACTCAAAACGAAAAAGAGAACACATTTTATGTCTTCTGTCATGAGGATCGTAACTCTTTTATAGCTCTGCGATAGTATATCAAGTTTGTCTCTTTCATTTAAATAACCATCATTTTACGGACAATTAGCAATTTTACAGTTAACAACAAGAAAACTACATCCTGCACAAAATACATGGTAAGCACAATCACAGAAATTAAATCCACGGAATTTGCTGCTGCGCTTTTGCTTTTATTAATTTTGTATACGAAATTATATTTAAATTTAATTATCATTGTATAAAATATATGCTTTAATACCCTAAATATAGAATTCATTTCTTCTTCTCCGAAAAAAAACTGTAAATTTTCATTGCAGTTCTGTGTACGAGCTCATTAGCAATTGAATTCACGAATAATTAAATGAAAAAGGGGATTGAATGAAATGTAAAACGGAAATTGTCACGAATTTCTCCATTTTTATCAGTTGGACGTTCTTTCCAATCGATTTTATTAATGAAAGGATAAAATGGAACGATCCAATTACGACATCAAAGTTTCCGAATTCTAGATTACAACATAAAATTAAGGGAACTCTAAATTACCATCCAAAAATTATTGAGCGTGATGGTAGAGACTTGACAATTGAAGAAAGCATCGGTAGAATGGCGTAAGATTTTTTACGATAAGTTACAAGAGTTCTACGTTCGACGATTTCTTGGGCATAATTTCAAGTGGAGTAAGTCGCTTATATTATATCTTTTGTAAAAATGAACAATACTAATCAATAATGTATTCATCATGTATGATAGTGATTAAAACAGTAATAACAACGAAAATTGTGTTTATTTTAGTCACGGTCTCCGAAATTTCCTAATATACATGTTTTTCGTTCCTGCTTTTCCAAAATATACTCTTCGAAATCATTCGTATTTTCATATTTAGACTTCGGATTTTTATGCAAAATAGAGCTTTATAGCATCGATTCCAACACAAACGAGCCAAGTACAATTTTCTTTCTCTTGTTAATCATTATCATAAGTTGAAACGTGTACACCAACATTCTTAATTACTGTTAATCTTTTCACTGTTTTCAGTTTCAGCCACTTCATTTGGTCTTGCGCAAAATCCACGGGCAATTCGCAATAAAAAGAGGCCACAGGAAAATTAATTACTATCTGAATTTTGACTCGTGCTTCGATACCTCCGAGAAACTTTGACAACGCGTAATATTGATAGCTTATATCTGTAAACTTCAAAGGAAAATGTCGATAACTTCTCCGGCGAATGTATAGAATAAATAACTCTCCTCTTCCTACGAACGGCCAATATTATGACAACGCTGAAGAAGCTTTACCGAGGCCTCTACATTTCTGTTCCTGTACAATTTAATGCGCCCGTGTATCGAGATTCGTGTACCTAAACGAATGTTACACGAAGCAGATGAAGAATCTCATGAAATTCTAATAACATACGCGTCGTGACATTCGGCGCCTCATTGTTTACTTTTGCCAACTTCTTCGTGCAAACTTTGAAGATTTTAATTGTACGTCAGATAACCCCTTCAGGTTTATTAAAAAATGAAATACATATGATAACGTCATCGACCTTTTTGTGACTATATATCCTCCTATTTTTCAAATGATTACAACTATTTCTAATCACATTAAAAAATAATATAAGCCTTATTAGATTACGGATAAAATTCACCTGCAGAATTATTCTCAAAATGTATAAATATTAAAAGACAAATACAAATATGTGATGAAGAAACTATATGTGAGAAATTTAGTTAAACGCATTATATGAATATTAGTTAATTATGATATATGTATATCACACAGACTTAATTCTTATCACAAATATTTAAATAACTGTGTCACATTCGAAGGAAGATCTGATATATTCTTTTACATAATAATCATAATTTTACAAATAACCAGGATTTCTATCGTTACAGTAAAAATCTACAATAATCAGTTGGACCATTGTACCTTTTCGTCTAATGGCTTTCTTACATCTGTCGGAAGATCTAAATAGACGAAACGGTAATCTTACCTTAAACATTGTCGATCGGCGCGTCGAAACGCGGTGGCGTTCTCGCCGTAATGATTTCATGCGGAGCGAAATCATTCGAACGGGTACCAGGCAGGTAGTACACGAGGCAAGAGACCCCGACGAGGAACAAGAAGAACAGGAACACGAGGTCGAACATCAGCAGGGAGTTCAAGGTCATCAGCTGCATCGTGCGTGTGCAACTTTCTCCACCATTACACACACATAGACACAGTGATGCACGCAAGCAACCGCTTTGTCACCCACGCAACGAACTACGTAGCCTTGATCGCCAGCTGAATTCTTCGATATTCTTAGATCACTATCCGCCTCCGTGATATCATTTCACACGTAACGTAAACACTGCAAGCTGCGGCTATTCGAAATCTTTTAAAAGATTTTTTTCAAAAAGACTGTAATATCGCGAAACGATATTGTGTAAAACTAGAACGTAGCAATCGATTTTTGGCCGAAATAACATTTAACGATAATATCGCGTTGCCAACGCAGTGAGGATCGTGTTGTAATAATAATAACCACATATTGATAACTCAATTGCGTACACGGTTTCGACGATGTTATGACGTAATTTGTTGTAACATAATAAATCGAGCAGGGAACAATTCTGGGTGAGAATATAAGAAAAATTTACTGTGTAATATTTTTTTATTCGGAACTCCGTTTTCGAGAAAATCGACTTTAAAGCCTGTTCATTTTGCTAAAGGTTTTCGTCGTCGCAACAATAAATGCTTTGTAAAGAGTATCTCGGACAAAGGTAACTACGGTAAAAGAGTAGACGACAACTAAATTAATCATATGTTATATTTTGTGAAGATATATTTACTTATTTATACATATAAATGTCAGTTCTAATATTAACACTTTCATGATTCGAGACGATCCGGCTTACGTCTGACACGTCGGATAGCAAATCGATTCGTAAAAGGATTTTCCGTGAAAATTATCAATACCAAGTAATGCGTGAATCGTTAATACCATCATTGTTATAATAAGCTATTCGTGCGCCGCGTATTGTGATATCGACAGTTATGGATGGCACTTTACCATCGAATGTAATGCGCCCTAATTGAGGTCATTATGAATAACATCGAATTCAAAGTCATCTCGCATTTCCGTAAAGTTAACTCTTGCAGAGCGTTTGTGATCAATACCGTTTAATTAACAAGTTTCATTTAAACATCTGAAATCACATACATCGTTGACAATGTTCTTATCCCATGTTATATTCTCTAAATTTTAATAATCACTTCAAATCCAACTTGATTTTTCATATAAAATTTTTTCACAGAACATACAAATATAACATTACAATCGCATAAATTAAATATTCGAATTAAAATTCGAGAATTTTCAAGACAATGCGCAACTTATTTTACAACATGGTCTGAACAATTTTTAATTTTATTAAGTTGGTTCTGTCAGGTTATTTTATCTGCCATAAAAATATTGTCCCGATTTGTTAAATTTTGAATGCAATTCATCACATACTGCATATATTTTGCTCATGTTTGTTATTTGTTTTATTTTCTTGAGTTTTTTCTGATTCGAATTAGGTTTAGTTTGCAGATTATACCTTCGGATAATGAAGGTCCAACGATTGGATCTTCAAGATTGATTTTTCAAACACAGTACAATCCAAAGGTCAGGGATTCCAGTCCCTTGAAACAGAATGGATTCGAGCCATTAGTTGCAAAGGCAGTAATATAGCGGAAAGAGAGACGTTTAAGTGCAGAAGACAGCATCGACATTGATCAGCGATTAGAAGCAGCCAGCTTCGAGGAAATGCCGTGAACGGATCGTTCGTTTTTCGTCCGGAACGGGGATACACACTCGATATTACAAGTGGTACCAGCGAAATATCAATTGCAAGGAATACTTTTTCAATAGTAAGTGACATATCATTTCTCTAAGCATTATTTCGTCGTTCTGGTGTGAAAATGTATAAGATCGTGTCTAACAGATGTACCACATACGAACAACGTTACGCATAAATTTATCATTTATTTACCATTTACTATCATAAACAATTGTTCAATTATATTTTTCTTGGCTGTTTATCTAACATATTACTGTCGGTAAAGAATTATATTTTCATTCAAATTCTAACTTAAACGATCAGCAAACAAAGATTTTCTATCTTTTTAATTTTGTAAAATAACGTATGGAAACAAAAAGTTGTTTCGCAAGAATTATACCAAAACATCTTTTGTTAATCAGTCTTATTCGTTAGAATTAAAATTGTCTATACCTTTGATGCATACACAATTAATATAAAGTTTAGCGAAACTTTCACAGATTTTCTTTACAGTGGAAATCAGTTACCTTCTATCTCAAAAATTAAATTATGCATAATATGTTTGACGCATAATTTGCAAAAAAAAGCACGAGCTTCAAATAATTCCAGGTAGAAGAGAAATCCCGCTGGATTTGTCAATGCCGGCAGGAAACGCGGTTCGCTCGCTGCAATTCGAAGGAAAATGTGCGACTTCGATCGACATCTTGTTAAGCCACTTGACATTATTTCACCGACGTTCGACGATCTCGTATTTCTGATTCGCTTAGGCATTGATGTCGGCTTAACGTCAGGTTGAAACTGACTGAATAAAAATGATTTCAGTCTTTCTATCGTTAATTTATCCCACGCATTAAGTCAGTTCACGTGAAATTGATATTTCGCGTAGGATTAAATTAAAAACGTTTCTTGTTTTACATTCGTATTTAATCGAAATAGTTCTCATTAATTTCAACGTATTACGTCTAAGGAATAACTAACTTGTTTCTATTGCACTCACTGCTTTAAATTAATTTTCCCCTAGAAAATTAACGAAACTCAGAATTAAATGGAGGTCCGACATGCTCCTATCATTGTCGCGAATTTTACCGTTTGTTCCTATTATTTGTTTATGTAAACAAAATGAATGTTCAACCCAGTGAAATTGTTGTAATTAATTTTATTTAAAACTTGGAATACGTTCTTCAAACTATTGAAACTGTGAATTAAGTTTGTGAATGAACATTTTTGTAAGGTTCATTGTCACTGACGCAAAGTCTCCGACATCACATAGAACTTCTTAACCCTCTCTCTCCAGGGATAAAAGATTTTTAGTTTCAAACTTCCGATTTCAATTAATTAGCTTTAGAGTTACTTAAAACCGTTTCCTAGAAAAGAAAGTTTTCTCCAACTTTTTAATTTCTCTGTCGCCTTGGAAAACCTCGTCTTAATAAACCATAGGTAACGTGAAAAAAGAATGCTCTGATATTTTATTCGACCAGCATTCGGTGCATGTGCAGGTAATTATTCAATACTAAAAATTTAAACACATTTATCGTTTCCTATTCGATCAATACTGAGAAGTTTTTTTATGTAAAAACTCCTTTATTTAATCTTCTCGAATGAGTAATTTCATCTCGTAAATTGTTTAAGACGTTAATAATTAGATTGTGGATTTCATGTCTTTATAATTAAAATAGGTAAGTAATATTTGAAACATTAATCCACTAATTACTTTATAGACACAGGTTTTAAATTAGTCCTCGATGTATGAAAATGCATTGACAAATTTATTTTCAAATCGATTTATTTCAAATCTAGTGACATTTCATCGTGAATTTTAACGGTGAATGTGCCAACGGCAGTGCCGTAGTAACTATTATTTAATGAGGTCAGTATTCCGGAAGAAATTTGATCAATTTCAGTGGTTCGAGTAATTTTAAACGGTAGTTTGTATGTAAAATTCTTAACGTTCATCGTTTGCGATTAATGTCAACGCGATGCCATTAACAGACACATAACGGTTGATCTGGTTCACGCGCAAACGCGGGTGCTGGTGCAATTTCCCCTAACTCGGACCTAACGCCAATTCGGCAGACATATTGAATAGGGTCCGATTTTCCATCGTTCATGCACCGTAAACGCCGCGCCGGCGGATATTTAACGAATGACGCGACAATCTCCGTCCGAAAATTCGATTCCGAAAGATAAATTCAGCTCTTGGCAAATTCTGCTGCAACCGCTGAACTGGATAGTAGTCCACAAAATCTCCAAATCGTTCGATACGGCGTCAGATACGATCTATCGATAGGATAAGTATTTAACGAATTTGAAAAATCGAGCACAAGAATAATCAAAAAATTAACAATAATCTACAAATGGAATGCCAAATATAAATTCGAATGCATTAATAAGAAATCTAAAATATAAATACCAAATTCTCTTAAAGATTCATGTCATCAGTAGTATTTTTTTTTTTAATTAAGGATATTCAACTTTGAAGATTGTATAGGGTGATAAATGCATCCAGGAGAAAAGTCTAGTGGCGCCTCGGTTAAACAAACCTGTGATATACAGGGTGGGCCAGAATTCGTAGTAAAATCGAGCAGGGTTTGATTTTACGTGACAAGAATAAGAACAAAATTTGGTGTAACATTTTTTTTTATCCTGGCTTCGTTTCTAAGAAAATCGATTTAAGAGTTTGTCCGTCTTCGTGAAGGATTTAGTTAAACATTAATTATGGCGAGCTATGTAATAATTATCCAAACTGCTAATTCTCTGTATAACAACGTGCTGAATTATTTATGTACAAAACCAAATCTCATATTTTAAGTATTTCGAAGCATTAATACGAGTTTGGTCGGTAATCCTTGATTGTTAGCATGATATTGAGTGAAAAATACCAGTTTCCATCACACAAGCGATCACGGTGCAATACTCGAATGAAGAGTACTGCATAATGGTTACAATTGCAGCGTGTTATAATGGAAATGCAACTGCTGTTATCCATTGTTATCACGAATGATTTCCCCATGCCTTGTATTTTATACAAAAACGATCACAATAGCCATCTATAGTGGAATACATACAATATATGTTTTTTAGTGGATTTAACTTAATTGATTTCTAAACATTTTTTCTTAAAAACGAATTATTAGTTACATTCATTGTCATAAATTTTATACACGGTATAGAGAATTTAATGGAAAACCTTGTGAGTAATCAGAAATATATGTGCAATTCGTATTTTGTAAAAAAGACTTATATACGTTTAAAATAATGGTGTAACATGCACCATTTGTTTATAAATTCACGCATCGATTTCGATACTCCATTTAATCTAAAATTCTAGCAGAGACATTTTGGTACAGTTTCCCGTAGTTGTAAATCAATTATGAAAAAGGATTGAAATCGACGATGATTTTTGTTGGAAAAAGATCGAGATAGTTTTCTCGAACGCGCAATGGAGATTCAGCTGTGAATCACGTCGACAATACTCGCTTCATAATAAAACCAATTGAAGAATGGCATGTTGCCATGCGTGTAAGTATAAGAACTGAATAAAGCAAACGTCATACTCGTTCGCCAGCTGTTGCATGTCTCTCACATGTTTTTGCGTGCTGAGTCTGCTGGTTCATTTCGTGCTATCCAAGAAAGCAGCAGTCGGTACGTGGTCGATAATATTTACGAACTCTGCTGTTAATCGAGATTACTTTTTACTTCAATGAGAAATGAATAAATGATGAAAACTCGGCCATATACGTATACGCTACGTGCAAAATATTGAATGTTGGAAGACAGAGTTTTAAATGTGCAATAATTTAACTTTTTAATTAAATTCTTCCAATCAAAATTCCTTGTACTTTTCGTTTATATTTTACTAGTCACTAATTAGTCAAGTTATCGTTTTTTGCTCTGCGTTTAAATGAAACCGAGTCCCGTCATCCGAGTGCTGAATAAAGATATTTGCCATTAAATTGCAAAATTATGTATTTTTTAATAAGAAATCCAGTCACGCAGCCCGATTTTCAATGTCTGAATTTATTTCGAACATACGTTACAAAATGACATTCGTTCGTCAATTTTTCCAAATGTTAATTAATTCTGTTGAATACTTGTGTGCAAATTACTAGAAAAAATCATAACTTAACATTAAATCTATCAACCTCACAAAATTTTACTTTACCGGTGTAAAAAATTTAAATTTATTTTTATCCTTTTTGAACGCTGTATTGAACAATCATGCAATGATACAACTCGACGTTTCATTCTGAAAGGAAGAACGTTCACGTTTCTATATTTCGCTCGAATAATCGAGGTTTCACGGTATTTAATAAACGCGTAGCGTAATTGGCATTACGTATCGGAGATGAAGCAAAGGAATGGAGGAAAAAAAAAGGCGGGCAGGATATAGACACCGAACGACCGTAAGAGGCGAGGAGACGGATATAGACCGCAAGATAAACGACGTATTACCGGTATAAAGCAACATCCTCGCCGTATGTCGATCCCCGTTTCTGTCAACACGAGCCGTTCTCCTGGCGCACTCCTATCTCTCCGCGTATCCTCTTTTCTCGATCCAATTGAACGACGACGCCGAGCCTAGCGGGTACGTGCGACCACGCACAGAAAAAGAAGCACGCCCTCGCGAATTTCTGGAAAAGTTTCAGCAAACTGCGAGACGCGTCCTGTCACGCGGCCGATATCGATTTTACTTTTTGCATCCAGCGGGAACTTGATTATTGTCTAGCGCCGCACCGTGGGAACACGGCTCTGTCAACCTATCACTTGATAGTTGGAGTTGGTGTCCTACGAGCGCGAGTCAATAATTTCCCGCCATGTAATCAGAAAATAGGTTTAACCAGAGCTTCAGTTTAAGTGTAATTTAACTGTAAACTTTGCGTTATTAAGGATAAATATAGATGGGTAAGCAGGCCGCCATGAGCAAACCGTTATTTTTATGTACTTGTTTTATTGTACGCTTGCAATGAAAAAGGAATTGGAAGAAACTTTCATATCAAATAATGTAAATATTTCTTTTAATATTGAACGGTAAAGTTTGAAAGTACTTTAACGATTTCAAATCAAAATGGCTGTTATTGTCCGACCAGGACTTATTTCCAATTCCGATAGAATGAACAAATTTCTATTAATGCTTAAATATATGAAATAAATATTTCAGTGGATTTCCAACGAACCCTGTTTCGACAGAAAAGTTAAAAGTCATAAAATAACTGTTACTACAGAACGTGAAAATTTTAATAGTTACATTGTACCCTAGGAGAAAAAGTTTAAAATGTTTGCCTATCACGGTGCGGCGCATTCGTTAAAGGTTCGTTACTATCATAAAAATAGATTTACTATTTTTTACTTATTATTATTAATTTATTTATTTACCAAAAGAAATGTTGACGTCTAGAACAAATTTTTTCAAAATAATCTTGGCAGTCAAAGTGTTAATTGAACCAATTGCTACATACGTGCTACATGTATTATAGAACTTTGTACTGGTATCGAATAAAAAATGATTCAAGTAAATAGATAGAATAATCTATGATGATTAATTCAATAAAATATTTAACTAAAAGGAACTCGTTCGAATAATTATGTTAAATAAATATTTGTCCGAAATAATCGGTATGATGGCCAACTCTGCAACGCTAACTGCATAAATTTGGCACATTGAACGCCGGCAACCGCCATCCAAAGTTCATGTTGAAATTTTCACTTAGCTATCTCCTCATTTTATGAACAGCGGATAGACTAAGGTGGAGGCGAGAACTATAATCGAAAGATAACAACGGGCCGGGTAATACTTTCTATGGGTGTGCAAGGGTAACCCAAATTTTTGATGAATGTAGCGTCAGGACCGATTTAAAATGCCCGTCCGGCCGTTTTTCTCGGCTACAAACTAGATAACAAACTGGGAATAGTATAAGAAAACCTATTCGAAAGTAAAACAGACACGCCACGGTTATCGCTAATCGAAACTCGCCGTTGCCGAGTCAAGTGCAAATAATAACTTCCATGATAGAAGGTAGACGAAGTAATTCAATTTTAAGAAAGACGGATAATACGACGACAAAGAACTGCTTCCCCCGGAAATCCTCAGCGAATTGAACTCTGAAGAGAATTTCGTTACGACTCAACCAGCTGAGATCGTCTATTGTGATAGCAGAATTAAAGGTGTCGCGTTATTTTCAATGAACAATTTTATATTAAAATCTCAAAATAGATCACTTTTATTTTTCTTTCCAAATAAAAGAAGAAAGATTATATTACATTATATTCTTAATGATTTTTGTCTTTCTGCGAAATTTTCGATAAAAAATTAAAGACGACTCCTTTAAAAATCAAACTACAACTAGACAGTCTTTATGCAAAATAAAAATTGTTTACCTCGAATGCAGTGAACAAAAGTGGAATAGAAATGTAGTATCTATTTTTCTGCGATGATTCTAAGCTCTATTGTAATACAAAATTGCAGATTGTTAATTCACTCTCGCTATTCTAGCATTGACAATACAAAATTAATTAATAAAGCGATTAAATCCTTCATTTTCGTTGCCTGACACGGGAACAAATTAGGTACAAACTGCGAACTGGTCGACCTCAAATGAGAAAGTTCGCGCGATCATTTGTTTCGTCAAGAAGTCGCGAAACATTTGACAACTGTGTTTCCCCCCAAACGATTTGTCGTTCGTTTAATTAAATAAATGAATCGCGTAAGAAAAAATGAAGGTGGCGTTTGGCGGGCGTTTAACTCGAGCCGGTGCATACTGAAATTGCCAGGCGTCGTTTCAGCACTTCCGCGGTCGTTGCTCGTTAGTGGAACGCTAAAGCGGCAGTAGGGTCTCTTCTTATACGTAGGGGGTTAGAGTAAAACGGAAGTGTAGAAGCCCATGACAAACAAAAAACGAGGGTGGGAAAATAGCAGGGGCGACCGTAGGTCGCAACACCGTGCCGCGGCCCGTGAACGCGAGCACGCAATTATTCACCAGAATGCAACCCTTACCGGAGACTGTTGACCACCGTCGAAAAGGAAAAGTTTATATGAAACTGGACGGTCCGATCCGGCGCGGAAAACTCGATTAAAGTCAAGTCTTCAGCGTAGATCTTCGAGAAAACTAACTTTTCTTATAAGTATAAGTTATACGGTTTCTTTAACCAGTCAGCTGATACAATCTCTTCGAAAAGTGTGTAAGTCACTGTGATAATACTATATATGTTTGATTTACTTCATATTTTATTTAAATACAACACTTTTATAAAATATATAATTTCATAAAGAATATAAAAGTATAATTATACTATACTCATAAAGAAATCGCAACATTTTGTACTACTTTAGTTACTCTAGCTAACTGGTTAACCCCGCTAATCGCGGACAACATGGAATTTACATTCCAAGGATTTTGTAAAATTTGGAGAGCGATATGTTTGTTTAATTTAGTTTTTTTACTATTTCTTGCGAAATACAATAGTCAAATTTTTTGACAATTTTTCATCTATTTCTTAGGATGCATCTGCATAACAAGTAAATCTCGCTCATGATTAGACGGTCAATAGTAGACCTACCGAGTATCAAAAACGACTAACATGTCTGCTATTTCATCAGAATAACAAAACTGAATTTATTTAGATATTATACTAATCTTGTTATAACGTCGTGTAAGGGCGCAGAGATTAATATGCGACAAATATAAATCTTTTCTCAAGCAAAGAAAAAAGGATGGAGAAACAAAATTCTTTATAAAAAAGGAAAAAAATTTAAAAAATGGAAACCAAAGGCAGAACGATAAAAGATATTTTTTAATACAAAAATACAGGGTGTCTCAGAGAAGATGTAACCTCTGCGGTGATTTTAGCTGACTATATAATCATATTTTTTACCGAAAATGTTTGTTAACAGCTGTTAATAACAGCTTAACACTTTAACGACCGGTCATTCGGTCGTAAATATTTTTATATCTTCATAATATTAGCATTAAACAAGATTTATTTTACCTATTTCATTTTATCAAAGGCATCTAACATTTAGAAAAATTAAATAATAACACCTTCATAATAGAAAGCAAATTATTGGTTGTCATGACGACCGATTCGCAAGCTTCCGGTCGGCGTAAAAAGCCGGTTTATAGGTTACCAGTCGGTAAAGTGTTAATTGACCTGCTATTAACGAAGAACGGGAAGCCTGGCGGCGGCCAACTTAATATAATATATAATAACAAGTCTGTATTATAATGAGCTGGTCCTGTGTCGAGCACGTAAACGTGTTTACATTTACTGACTCGTCTCGTTGCACGGCTAGAAGCGTCAGGTTTCGCCCTTATCTTCCTCAGATATTGATCCTCCTTCAAAATTAATTTAGGAGAAAATTTATGGGTAAATGAGACGAAGATTGGAATCAAGCACTACCATTGAAATAAATGATTAAACATTATGAATAATAATACAAGCAAATTCAAAAGAATTGTCATTTTTGGCACGTGATATATTCAGATTTAAAAACCGCAATTACTATAATATTCAATGCTTGCAAACTGATCGAAATAATCCAGGGTATTCAGTTATAAATAATAAAGTTGTTTCATCCATTTTAGTAACATTTTTTAATATTGCCACAGATGAAGACGCGACCTCATCCATGACCTGTAGCGATTATTCGCCAGCATACTTCGAATAAATCCGTGTCCCGCTTTCTTTATGCAAAAGCCGGCCGCAATTACGACTGTTTGCAATTTACTAAATTGATGTAGCTGGCATCATAAAAGGACATCTATCAGTAAACAAAGGAACTCCGTTCAAAGGTACAAAGAACAATGTATTCCCGTTAATTGGTGCACCGTTACAGCGAAAATAAATCGGTGTGCATTAAACGTTAGCCGGACGATTTCGTTCCCCGCGACTCTATTATGCGGATCCTGTTGTCCGAATATCTCAGAAAAAGTACGCGACAAGTATTAAAAGCGTCGACGTTTGCGTATTCGTAAACGAAGTCCGATAAAATCCTGACGAACCCCGGGGCATTATTCCGCAGGAATAATCGGCCGATCGAAGGTATCGGAGAATGCACCACGACGCCGGGAAGAAAAAAATATTTGCATCGCCTACAGGGAACGCGCGGAACAATTGAGTCTTAAAAAAAACCCCATTGCGAATAATTTTCTTTGACGAGTCTCGTCTGATATTCCGTTTTTAACGAAGTGTGATCGATAGTTTTTCCTCGGGAGCTGCTTTGATTCTAGCGGGGCAAAAACTTGTCCCATTAGTCGTGCAAAATCATTCATTGTTGCTCGAGTCCGGCTGCGACCGAACCTTGCTAGCGACGCATTTATTTAATGCTGTTAAAAGAAAATAAACGAAACCTTTCCGCTTGTTCGCTATAATCGGTTACGAAGTTCTCGAGTATAGAATAATCGATCGCAACTCTTATTAAATTATTACATACCGTAGTTATGTGCCGAAAATCAACCTCAAAAATTCCCAAGAAATCAAAGAAATTTGATTAATGAAACTGAAACTAGAGAATTAAAAGTAATCGTAGGGAATGGAATTTTAACACTTTTGCATTTTAAATGTCCTAGTAGTGAAATTCAAATTATTCGAATCTATTTCACTACAAAAATAAATTTTTAAACGTAGTAAACATTTAGTGTGTCCAATATCTGAGTGACATGGTACTCGACGGGACTTCACGACAATTGTTTAATCAACCATTGATCACAATAAATTCGATGAGCAATAATAAGAGTGATTTGTGAATCGATAGTGACCCGTGAAGGTCAACTGGAGATTTAAAACCCCAGTTGGATTTAAAGGAAAATCCGCGCGCCACGTAACAGTACCGTTGGGTATTTTTAACCTCTTTCTTGCGTCTTCGTATTTAGGGCAACGGTCGGCATTCTACAGTAAATAATCAGTATGTTCAGTAGCTCATGCTGTCATGATTTTCATCTTTTTCGTGGTCAATAATGTGTGCTTAAAAACTCCAGTGGGATGCAATCCGAAATGTTTTACATGAAATTTAGAATTTCATAAATACTTTAATGCCACTCCGATGAAATATTAATTTTAAACAATAGTAATTCGAAATGTTAATCGGGAATCCTAGTTTCAAACTTTTTATTTTAATGATAACGATAAGGGTATTCTCACAGACAGTTGACTAAGTTCAATTTAAGTTCAAGGAAATACCAAGTGTCACAAAGAAACCTTTAATGTTTACTTCGTGTTTCCTATTGATGTTTATTGCGTTCTAAATGCAGTAATTAATTTAATCTTATATTGGTTATTAGTCTAATGGAATTTATCTATTGAATATTGATGTCGATTATAACAATCGAAACTTTATTTCGGGACGTATAAGCTCAACGAGAATACAATTAATATAATTATTTCTTGATTAACGATAATATGTAAAATTCAAATTCATCATATCATTATCTTTCTTGCCTCGTAAAACTCATAATTTAAACGCTAATTGGCGCCATATTAGTGAAATTTTACCGATCATTTTTCCATCACAAGTTAATCCTCTAGAAAAGTTTTCTATAGCATTTTATACAACTGTTTTTTCTAAGCAAAAAAATTCATGCGATAAAATTTCATAGGAATAACTGTTATGCTGGCTCAACGGTGTCATTGATCCACAGAGAGTTCATATGTAACAAAAAAAAAATGAATTTTCCACATCATTGATTAAGGATTGTTAAGCGATGTACAAACGCCAGTTTAATGGCTTCGTTAGGTGATAAAACGACTCCTATCTCTCGTTGAACCGTACTAATTTGCCCTCGTGTTAATTAGCACAGTATAAATTCGTCCGCGTCGCGTAACAAGGAATTAAGACCAATGCAGCCAACAGAGGGCAAACATATTTCTAAAGAAGTCTGGCGTGAAATTGAAAGGAGCTTTATGTTTCCAGTCTTGAAATAAAATGATCAAATTAATCACTCGACCGTGTAAACGCAATGTTTAACTAATTACACTATTAATCTACTAATTACCATCCGAACGACTCGCGCGAAAGATAATACTGGCGACGCTGCAACAAATTTCCATGAAATCAACGAATTATAAATGGCACGGAAGTCCGTTGAAAATAGTGCAACGATTCTGACAAACGAATCTCTTAAGCACAAGATATCCGAGATAAAAATAAATGAAAAATTGTTGCTATATTTAAATAATCCGATTTTACTGTCTTATTTTTTTTTTAATTTCGTTGCATCTGCGTTTTTTTACGTATCGCGAATTCATAAATGTTTGCGGCTGCAATCTACGATTGAATAAATCATTGGCGATTTTTTAAAATACTTTCTCGTACGATATTCTCGTCTATAATTTATTTAAAGCCTTCAACGCAAGCCTAATATCCGATATTATAAGGCAAGAAATTAATAATTTCATCATTGAATATATATGCATACTTATCATTGCCGTACTAAAATTTTCTTAAATAACTCGTTTGTAAATGGTAAAATTAATAAAATCATAAAACAATGAAATAAAAAAGATGGTTCGTTTGCTACAAAACGCTGAGCCTTTAATCAATGATCGTACAATTGATTTCCGTTGCGTATTCCCATTCACCGTTGAATATTTCGCGTATCTGTGATCCATTTAAATCATTTGCCCTACCTTTAAAATACGCGCAATACATTTTTTACTACCGTACTTAAGCCATAATTCACTTTTTCACTTTACACACCTTCAATTTGCTTCTGTGAAAAAATATTAAAGTGTTAGCTAGTCAAAGGATAATTTCGTTGATTTGAATTCTGAACATTCGAATATATCTAATAAACTTTGCTGAATAACTTTATCTTGTTCATTTATAGAAGATAACACTGAGACAGATAAATATTACATAAGCGATACGGCTGCTACATGATTGGATTTAAAATACCCAGCTATTTTGAGAGATACTCTTCCGAGAATAACGTATTTAAATTTCTTGAAATAAATCTTTTGAAATAATTATTTAGACAGACGATTTCGTCTTACACTTAGCTATCTTGATGCTTTAGCTTTCAAAATATGCGCTCTACTCCCTTTAATTTCTATGTATGCGCATACATTGAACGTGTATACTTCAGCTGTCATGAATAGACTTCATAAATGTAAATCACTAAACTATATATTACTACATCTTCATTGTTTTGTATTTGTATACCAAAGATAACTAACTAGGAAAAGGCTATACAACATCCTTCGAGAATTCTAAATGAAATTTTAGAAAACCCTTAGATGCTCGTTCAATGGCTTCTCGTATATTTTATTTAATAACTCAACAGAACCGTTAACAAGAATACAAGTTCGTTAATCGCAGTTCCTGGAAACCGGTATACAAGATTCCACAGATTAATCGCAGTATAATAACCGTTAAAATACCATATAATGACATTAATTTCCAGTCCAATCAAAATCTGATTGAGCACCATTACCGCGGGAATAATTTCGGTGCTGTTCGAATCACAGGCCGTCCATTTTTCCGTCACCGGGCTTCCACCCGATTGAATAATTACCATTCCGGTCCGTCACCCACGGATCGAAAAGAACCGCGCCATTAATGCCATCGTGAACTTCGAACTTTTCGCAGATGGAATTCGTAACAACGGACCCGGCACTGCGCGCGTGCATTCGGCGAAAAGAAACCCTTTGACGGATGGCGTCCGCGTCCGCGAAAGGTCTTCGCGGTGGGCATCGTAGACAAACCACGCGATAGAAACGCATGCTATAACGGGTAGATCGATAGGAACTATTGAAACCGATGAACCATTAAAGAGAATAATGTTCCGAGCGTGAACACACCGCAGGAGACCGATACCTATCCACGCCGCTTCGATTTCTCATTTGTACAACTTGGCCCGGAGGAACAGCTTCCCGGTCGGGCTGCCTGCGAAACAATATCAACGCGAGGAAACTCAAACGCGATTACGATGAAGCTTCGATTATCCAAACTGGTTAGGCAGCACAATGTTCGAATAAACCTCCGATCACGTTTCGATATAAACTCGAGCGTGCCACGTTGCGCTCCACCAACAAAGTTGTTTGCACGTCACGTTTCCCCATTTACACCCTTATACTAAATAAATTATCAACCGTGTTAGCAAAAGATTTCGCAGGATTAGAATGTCCTAGAGACGTCTACAGAAACGTTTGACAATCCTACATCAGTACGGTGAATATCGAAAATAATCTGGATTTTAAATAATTCTAATATCACATAAAGTACCGCGTCGGTTACATACGGGTGAAAGTAATGTTCGATCAGTTTTCAAAATTTACTCTACTGTAATATCAGATAAAATTTAAAAATCAGTTAATTATCAGTTTTTCTATTACTCTTCTCAAGTCTGTCGTGTATACTGACGCAATTTTAGAAAACATTTAAAGTTTAATTAAGAGAGCACAATTATGTAAGAGATATCATGGACATCATTTTGTACAGTATTTTCAACATTTTTAATCACAAAAATTTATTCTATATTTTCGACTTGCTTTTTGATGTACAATAAAATCAACTCCTATCCTGTTGTATCATTAATTACGATACACACTTTATATAGTCACCAATTAAATTCTATTTAGTGTATGTACTATAATAAATTTTAATTTTCCAGTTTCAGTTTCACTAATTAAATTAATTTGATTTTGCAGGATTCTTTGGGGTTGACTTCCGGCACTTATCATGTTAAAATTCAACTTAAAAATGTAAAAGTAAAGACAATAACATACTAAAGTATCTTTGCATTGCTTTATCGTTTGTTGATATTAATAGCTTACGAAAGTGTTGCATATAAGGAGGAAGTTAATGCAATTTAATTTCAATTTATAGAAGCGTAATTTGAAAAATTATGAATTCGAACACGATCGACTACAATTCATCTGAGAACCGATTTAAACATTTTTATAAACCGTCGAATGTCAAATATTCGTGGTGTCGCCTCCCGTGAATTCACATGTTCTGTGAAGAAAATCTCAAAACAATATAACCTTATGTATAAATCTTACATGCAACACTTAAAACTATAATATAATATCCACCGCGATGCTCAGAAAATTTGCCACTTTTATTAAATTTTCTTCGCGGTTTGTCGATGTATTGCATTTTTTAAAATACCCGGAAGATTGTTACAGAAACAAAATGAACAGCGGACACTTTCCCGCAAATTGCTAAATAATCGATATTCGCGCGTACATCGAATACATACATTGCGGTTGTTTACTTCAACATTCATATTTGCAGCATTTACTGAATATCGCCAATTAAAAACGCTGCACGGTAAAATACTGACCAGAGCATGGATCTCTAGAATTGTTTAACTGAATGGCTCCCGGTTAGCTGCACAGACTTGTTAATGAATCAATGAACAATGGGGCCACGTACGTACGACTTCCCGAAAGCACGTAGTTGCAATATGAGAGACACGTTCATAATTGAACATATCGTTCGCAGAAAATTGATCATACGCTGGAAATTACGGCCAAAGAGATACGTTACATTCTACAGAAATGCTAGACCCAGTACTCGATTGCTACGTTCAAGCGTGTACGATACAAAACGCCCGCGCTTTTATTCAACGAACATGTGACCGAAATATAGAGGAATAATCACTGAAATTTCGATTCCACGTGGTTACCCTCGCGATTCTCTGTAATGTTAATTGATACTTCTTATTACCAGCACTGTCGAAAGTCCTTTGAAAAAACGATCCCGTCGGTCTTCGTTATTTCACAACGTACCGCACTGAACAGTCTAACTATCGGACCTTCGTCGAAATGAAATTGAGGATCACCGGCCGACACCGGCGGTTCGCGAGACAGAGCCTTGCCTTTACGAAATTCCACAGCTAGGGTTGCTCATCGCGTGGATACTAGATGAATACTGAGGCACGTCAACGGGTACCGGGATTTAACCCCCTTCCTACGTGTGCCTCTCATCCCTCTTTCAGCCCTGCTTCCACCTCTCTGCTCCACTCCCATCAAACGCGCATCCACCCACGCAACTGTTGCGCCCCCGCCCATTAGTGATCGTCCCTTAGCATTTTGCAACTCCTTAACCGCCCCCGTGTGCTCTCGCGGAGCGCGTGCTGATGATCCAGTCACGTGGGATCGATCGATCGAGATTGAGGGAGCATCGCCTCCGCAGAACCGTCCGTGTGACACCGTAGAACTATCTCGGCACGATTAGATGTATCTGTGTTACCTGAAAGTTGCGGAAAGTTGCGATTAATTTCTTGAACTAGAAATTTAAAGAGTTTCCAGTAAGAGACAGCTCGGTTTCGCCTGCTGCGTCTGCGTCTGTTATCGAACGTTGTTACCGTTGCTCCTGATTCGGATAACAGGTAACGGTACTCGGTACTACGTCACGGTCTGGGTTCAACGTTACGTTACGCTGAATGATACTGTTGAATAAAAATCAGTCGAAGGATGTTGAAATCTAAATCGATATTTGAATTATTTATAATAGAACTAATTATTTATAATAGAAGTAATTATTTGACAATTACGGAACATGGGTGACAATGTACAATCCAGATACACTAAATCGAGCGATATTAATCACAAATTCATGTCAATACAATTTTCATTTTAAACATTTCCCACAGAGATATGTAACTACCTGTATTGTTCCGTTATAATTCATTGTTGACAGTTGAAATGGAACGCGGTTGGTGTACACGGTCGTCGATAAAGTTCTGAATGGGCAAAACGTTTCGTTTAAAAAAAAAACAAAAACCATTGTTTGCATATGCAGGAAGTTGCCGACCCAGCTCAGCCAATGGTCATCAGAAGAAAGCCGCACGATTTCCAGATCCTTATACTAACTTATTAATGAGGGTAATTAGTTTCCATTTCACGTTCCGGAAAGCAATGATGTTATTTCCTGCGGTGGAGATTTACTATTGATGCCAACTGTGAAATTCGTTGCGAATGGACTTTGCTTTGCTTCCTCATTAAATCTGGATTAATTGTAGAGGCGGGAAGTGCAAGTTTTCGTTCGCGGAATCGTATAATGCACGTACGCACGTTAGAGACCCGTCAAGACATCATATTGATACTATTAGTCAATGCGGAATCATCTAACCTGTTTATGTGCCACGCTCACTGCTTAAGTGTATTATCGGATTAGCGATTCATTAGGAAAATTCACGTTTTCCCTAAGTAGCCGGCAGAGTTTAGATTAAGTTAATTTCTTGTTTACGTGGAGGAGCCTATAAAATATGTCGAATAAAATCGTATTCGTAGATTTTATGTATTTATTTAGAAAACTTAGTAAGACGGAACACAAAGCAAAGAAAAAAAGATTAAAAGATTTCTAAAATACTGTTACATTATCTTCAATTTTACACCAATTAAGGAAGGAAACGTATCTTTATTTCATTTTAGCTAGTTATAATTTTTGTTTTGCACAGTTTCTCTTGCAATTGAAAAATCTACATATATTATAAATGTATAAAGATCGGCGATCTATTCGTTACCTCGTCATTGATTTTAAAGGATCACAATGCGAACAAAACAACAAGAGATTTCTCAAGTCGCAATAAGAAGACTGCAATAATCTAGTTTCAAAGAAGGGAATGATCGACCTCCCGTCGAGTCGCGTCGTGACGGAAATCGTTGAAAATGCAAATACGAAGAACTGCTCTGGAAATAGAACTGTCTGGTACATGTAAAATGAGAACAATTTGTCTCCTGCTAATTTTGCAGCATTAATTCCAATGCCTTGAAACGGTTGAAATCAAAATGTTTTAATTAAAATGTTCGCGAAACCAATTTGGGAAACGGCCAATCTAATTAAAGCGTATCATTCTTAACAAGTTCATTTGACTTCGAAAGAAAGTGAAACGAAAACCTGTCGAGAAAATTACTAACAAATTAGAACGTTAGTCGTAGCAATCGTCACTCTATTATCTTTACGAATCTCATGAAACACATTGTAGGTAATATAAATATATCCGTGTTTCGTTTTTATCCAAGCCTAAAGCATAAAAATACAATTCCAATAAACGTTAGATTTTCAAGATAAAGAAACAAACAGCTATGAATACTTGGAATTGATTGAATTTTCCGTCCTACAAAAATAGTCGTTACATTCGCAGCACTAGCAGGTTCAGATCGCAACGATCGAGTGAAAATATTTCACTGATTGTTTCACGGCTCGATATTGAAAACGTATCCGCAGCGTGCGTCACAATACTTCAGAAGTAGTAAATATTCCTCGAAACTCTACGTTGTAAAAAAAGAAGGTAACATAGAATGTAAATGGAAAGTTAAAAATTAACACTGTAATTACAGATGAATTTCTTACATTATTATAATTTTTTTTTTTTTAATTCTTGACTGTTGATATTCGTTTTTAAAAGAACTATCACGCAACTGTCGGGAGATGAAATCGTAATAGTGTATGATGACCATGATTTTGTATTTCGCATAAAAAAAACATCAAACTAATTCTGTGAATATTTAAAATTGTAACACACATCATGATATTTAAAGAATTTACAGCTTTTCATTGACGACATCTTTATCATATTTTATGGGAAATGGATGGAAAGAAAGAAAGGAGGATGCGATGTATTTAATACAATAAATACAGAGAGTGGTCTCGTAGAGAGGCATCTGAAATTGTTAGGGTACGTACAGGTCCGCACGTAGTATTTGCGAATCCAATGTACGTCTTCGATTGAATCCAATATTCACTGAAGGTGTTTAAAGTTATAGATAGGCAGGACATGAGACAATTGATCACCCAATATTATAATAATATTTTAAAAACAGCAACTATGTACAAAACAACGTTGTGCGCGGTCGACGGTTGACGATATTCTGATTTGAGCTTCGTCGCTCCACTAAAACGTGGAGGTAAAAAACCCCTCCACCAGGATTTTACAGAAATAGAGGGGCACTGGACCGACCAACTAGAGAAACTTATCAAGTGGTCCAATGCGGACTGGTTTGACAGCCTAACGCCAAAAAACCGTGACGTCGTTGACAATGATGTCAGCAGTATCCCTTAGAAATTACGGGTATTAAACTGCCGAGTCCCCTTAGTGACCTAAACGGGTTTAGGTCGATTGCCATTGGGAATGGTACGACCACGTTGACCTTCCCAGGTATGTCATCTGGTACTCTTCGGCCGTACCAGTGTCGTAAACTAATGCAGTCGTTAAATAAACACTAAAAAACCGACTCTCAAAAATGGCATCAACCAAATTGACCGTAGCCTAAACCTAAACGGAAAGACGAGACGGTACGATCATATAACGTTTCTTAACAAGAAATAATAGGACGATTTATCTCGACGTATGATGTCATTCAGGTGTTGTATAATATTCACTATTATTTTTGTCAAAGATTTCAGAAACATTATAAAGGATTTGTTACAAAGCGTCGAAGTCGAAGAGGTACAGAACGCTGAACAATGAAATTAGCTGAAGACGTTACGATGTTTTAGTGCTTACTCTCGACAGAGTGCGGTAAACGCATTATTAAGAACTTCGTGAAACGAAGTGGCCACCGGAAAAGGGGTTCGAATATAGGTTAAGTCTCTTATACAATGGCCTAGTAGTCCGAGCAAGCGAAGAGGTAGCCGAACAACATTGGAGTCACTGGATACAGAGCCAAAATTCACTGTCCTAAGATTTATACTATACTTCCATTCCATTCTAACAAAGTCAGAGCTAGGTATGATCCGAATGTTCTTCTTCTTTTAATTCATGCGCGTAAGGTGTCGGCAACATATGACCTACGGATCACCAAGTGACCCATTTGACAACTATATTTCTTTACAGAATAATCAGATTTGTAATTCTGAAATTTTATGTTTAAGGTTAGAAGGATTTATTTTCTCAATAAAATTTATCTTATTATTAAAATATTTTTATACACATTTTTATCACTGACCGGTCTTTTTAATAGTTACATTTTCATAGATATTGACCAGCAGACAAAAAAGTTTGCCAACACTTGACGCAGATTCCAAATTCGTTGTTCTTTTTATAAAAGAAAGTCATATTTTCAATAATATTTATTTGTTTGGCTTTAATTGTATACTTTTATAGGGTTATAAGTATTCAAGACATTTGATTTTAAAATATTTAAATATTATTAAATGGAGTACAGTAGTGTTTCTTGATACGAAAAAAAATCGTTATGAAGGTCATGAAATGCAGATTAAGTATTTTACAAGAAGTTGGTCTGACCTTGAAAGATCAATGAACGCTGAGGGAACAGAAGAAAAAATGTGTACAAAAATTAGATAAAGTGTTAATTAGCCTGCGGATTTTATGAATTTAATATGATAAATGAGTGGATGAAATACAAAACCGTGGCATTATTAGAAAAATTTAACAACATGATCGTATTATTTAAAAAAAAAAACACGTTTATTATAATTTGTGTTTTTGTAGTAATGAAATTTGAATAAACGACTTTGTTATTTTCTATCCCCCATTTTGATTCTTCCATACTTTCCTTGTTTGTTGGTCGTTCAAGGCCAAATTCAGGTTCTGCACGCTTAATTTGCATTTTGTGACCAATCCTCGTGCCATACACATATGAAAGAAGATTCAAGAACTGAAAACACATACTACATTCACCACAATAATTTTTAAACAATATAGCAGAGTATGCCTAAAGTCTTATTGTAGACCATTATCCTTTACTCCCTAGCCGAACCCATACGTATTATGGCAAATAAAAAGCTTTCAGGATGTAAATTAAAATTAAGGATGTAAAATAAAATTAATTCGAGAAATATACATTAATAAACGTCGTCTAAACGAATATTAGTATTACATCCAACAACTAATGAACAAACAAATTTAGCGATATTGCAGAATTTTCGTGATTGTTTATTCAGCGGTCAAACCGCCGCGTGCATTTTCGTCCAGTATTCAAAAATAGCGAATTTGCGATCTGTAAATATCGAATGAAAATATGTCACTTTAGTAACATGAGATTGCAACCGAGCTGTTCGGTTATTTCCGGTAACCTTTCCGATGGACGCGAATTTCACGTGATTCGCAACATTTGTACACGTTTTGCCAAAACGATGTTACAGTTTGGCATGCCGGTAAAACAAAAGGAAGAAACAGAGAAGAAATTCATCGGCCAAGGTCGATTTCGCCGCGAGAGGAATAACACAGGTACGTGCCACTGTACCCGGCAGCATTTCCCTTATTTGTATGCCAAGAGGAAGAGCATGATAGGAGCCAATGGAGAAATCACAAAAGGCCCGTGCAGATAAGTCACGTTCACCTTGACGGACTTTCGGGACGGTCTATAAAAGAAACGTGCACCTTGTCCGTGGCACAGTCACAGTCAAATCGTACAAAATGCCTCGTTCGATTTTCACTCTCTTCGCGACCCTGGCACTGCTTCAGGCCGCTTCTGCCATCGACATTTCCCAGTACAAGAACGTACGCGTCGAATTCGGCGACAACGACAACATTCAAACGAAATTGGTGAGCGATCCTTTAACACGTTAACTGCGGCGTCGGTCGCACACGAGCGACACTTATATCTGAATAGTTTTCGAAAATAATGTTTGTCGAATAAGGAAAAACACCGGATGATCATAATTTAACGTATTTACGTTGATGCATCAATTGAACTGCATAACGTAATATTTATGTGTTATCAGAAAAAAATCATGAAGGCAGATTCGATAGGCTCACAAAAATTATGCAATTTGGAATACTACTGCACAGTGCGAATCATTAGTGATGAGAACGTTGAGCGACGATATCTCGGTAGTGAAAACGTGTGACATGCGGTGTTTTTAGGAACCCCGATATCTTTAAACAAACTGAATTTTATTAAGTCGTTTATAGTACAAAGGAGTTAAAATTCCGGTGATAAATTTAAATATGTGGATAAAATTATCATAACTATATTACACCGAATTTAGACTGTAACTGTACATAATGCATCTGCTTAAAGTACGATGAAAATCAGTTTACTATGATCAGAGTATCTTTCAACTACATTGTGTATTATGTCGACAATATTGCTCTCGATCGTACTACTGTATGACTTTTTGCTCCTATTAGAACAGATTTTAAGTAAAAAAGACTTGTGGCAACACATTTACTTGTTTTTAATTACAGGAACAGCAAAAATGTTCAGTGCTTCGGTTCTTAAGAATGTTCGTGAAACTTTGAAACAGAATAGCTTCTCTTGAAAACTTAAAAATTAGCACTTTAATGATCGACAATATCAGATGATAAAATTCAAATAATTGCGAATTGCAACATTGAAAATAGATAAATAAACGATGCAATGAAAATGCTCATTGTGTATTATCCATCAAAAATTCCGTGAATAATTTTCGAGTCAAGGATCGTTCTCTTTCAACGTATATTATGCGTTAATGTGCATATTATTATGTCTCTGACAGGCTGCTGATGAACGTGGAACTGGATTCATTGGAGATTTAACGGTCGGTCAGCGCTACGCGGACGAAACAGTTTTCCGTCGAGTGATCGAATTTGAGAATCCCACCAACGTGATTCAATCTACCACATTGAACCTGTCTGTCTCCAATGGTACGCTTTTTCTGTTACTGTGTAAACACTCCTCTTCCCTTCATTCATTGCCATTCTTTATACTGTGGAATTACGTGGTACCAGTCGCTAGATTGCGGATTTTATACAGTTACGATAAAAATGAGGAAATGAAACACGAAACGATAGGACATATTTAAGGAATTTGTGGGCACAATTTTCCGTTTAACTGTTTCTTGCAAAGAACGTAGAGAATTCTTATTTCGCATGAAAATAAAATGTTTCCGTCCTTTCATTTCGGAATGTGCTTCCGCGTCAAATAGATTTTTATTTAATTCCTGCTTTTAGCAAATTAATGCAATGTATATTTTTTTTATAAAGAACTGCATTCTTGAAATCAATTATATTAATTCTGCGCAGTTCAAAATGAGTCCTATTTTTTATTTAAACTTCATACAAATAAATAATTTAAAGAATCAAAATATAAATCAAACAACGAATTATAGATCTAGCCTTTAAATAATGTTTAATGACTTCTTTGAGTGATATTTAAATAGATGATGTTATAATACAATAGAAGGAATTAGTATTGATGATCTGTTATGAAGGCATGAATGATGCAGATAGTAGAGTTGCTAATTATCTATCTGCAAACGAAGTTGTTTATATATTTGTTTTTTGTTTTGCAGGAGTGATACATTATGTCAGTGTACGAAACAATCCTGGCAGTTATGCTGTGGTCTGTGACAACCCATCTAGTCTAGGAAAATCTATGGGTAGCATAAACCTGCGAGTGCCACCTACTTCGAAGTCTGTGCTAAGTTTGACCATCGCGTCGCATAATTAAACTCTATCGCCTTTGATTCAAATCGTCGTGGATAGAAGGAGGAATTCACGCGATAGATGGCATATTATATCTTAAGCGCGTCATGATCTATTGAACATTTTATAACATCGTTAATTATTAGATGTGGCAATATTAGCCCTTTTTCAAATTAATGATCGTAAAATAAAGTATTTGTCAAATATTGCATTCTATTTAGGGATATTCAGTGATCCACTTAAACGTCTCAATAGACGGTTGCTAATGATCATGGTGTAAATTCGATCTTAAATAATATGTTTCTAACTATCTTCAAGTTTCGAATGTCGTGAAAATTAGATTCAACAAACTGTATCATTATGTACGAAGATGTTTGTGGACCACTGCATACAATGTTATAGATTCCTAAAAATATAAAGTTACTCCAAAAATATTAATTTTAATGTAAGATAGACTGTAAGAAAACTGCTTAAATTTTTAATTGAAGAACAAGAAACTTTAAATGTTAAAGTGCAAAGCCCTAAACCTTGCACCATATCCTTATCTTCGTAAAATATTTCCTACATTCCATACATAAATGAAAATAAACTATTACATAATGTTATGTACCTCAATCGTATAATTGCAATCATACAAATACGACCGATTAGATAGAAGGAACTGGTAACATGATTTCCATTTTCATGAGACTTACTTTCTGCGATCAAATCAGACATCTTAATGTATTTTACTATCGAATTATACGTTATCTAGAGATAAGACAGTTAATATCGATCAAGCTTCGGTTTAACTACTATCGAGCCACTCTCGTCACAGTCATAATTAAATCGTACAATATGTCGCGTTCCGTTTGCATTCTCTTCGCGTCCGTATACCTTTTTCAGGCAACCCTTGCCAACCCTGTCCAAGAGGATGCAGTGGTCAAGGCCAAGACATTAAACTTGCAAGTCACCGATTTGGTTAATTCGAACTTGGTAAGCAATCCCTTAACAAAAACAACTACCACGCTGATAAGTTCCAATTCCTTACAAACACTTCTTTTAAGCATATATGGAAATGGAGTTGTATGGAAAAATCGCACGAAATTTAAATAAACCAATCATATTATTGTTATAGAATACTATACGCGTGTACACGAATCGGTATTAGAGTCTTAAAGTTTTTCTCTTGAGCGATGACTCTGTGGTACCACTAAAAATTATTGTATTACGATGCAAAATAATTTCTGCATTATTAAATTTATTTCTATTTAAGGTGAGAATAGTTATTTAATTAGCATTAGATATCTATAAAAACTAAATACTGCAACTGTTCAATTGGTTGTCTGAACGTGAACTGTGATCAGTACTGATTATGCCCGACTAATTAAATTACGATCTTATCAAAATATATACACCAGTAATACTTTCATATCGTTAAAGATATTTTTTAATCCTTAACTCTTTCAGTGACCTGTCATATAGTTATGAATTCTTATCCTACTGACGGAGGCTCTTACGAGAAGCGTTATGACTTGACTGTGAATTTTTATCCGAAATGAAAATTGTCTGCATTAACCTCAATTGGAGGGTATTCCACAGAGATTAGAATATATTATAGTTATTTCTTAGTATATCAAGTTAATTCAACTCTTTCAATTCACATTGTATCGATTTCAAATGATGAACCTAATAATTCCCTGCAACTTCCTCCTTTTGTGGGTCCTTAACTTAAAAGAACGTCGACTCATTTGCGAGTTACCTGTCTATAGGTCCCATAGATTATAAACTTGTTATATGGACAATTTAAAATTCAATAAATTTTCATTACTTTTTATCGGAGAAGGGAAAGTAAACTGAAAAGTTAAGAGTAGATTACAATTTATATGACTAGATCACGATCTTTAATTTCAAACTTCTAGCAGCGAATAGCGGATTTTAATGATCATCCGTTCTTAACACTTATTATTATTACATATGTGATAGATTGACGAAACACTTGCATCCGTTGGAGATTTAACGGTTGGTAAACATATGGAAGGTGAAGTGGTGTACCAAGATACATTCGAATTTGAAAATGGCCTACAGGAGGATCTTGCCTTCGATATATCCGTAACCATTCCTAGTGGTAAAGTTTTTCTTGCACTTTTCTATTATTATTTTCATTTTACTTTATAAGCCAGAGGTTATTAATCGATCACATTAAAAACACATACCTCTGCTGATTTTATTCGAATAAATAGTTATGTTGATTAAATCTGGGTAAAGTTTCACGATACACGCAATTGCTTCTAAAAATGTTGAAATTTTTATTATTGGCAAAAATGAGAAATAAATATCGAAAATGTTAACGTAAAACAACTACTAAAAATAATACCAAATATACTGAAATATAAATGGGAATAGTTATTTTTATAAACGTTTTAAGTCTGTATTATACTAAATAAAAAGTTATAGTCTCTTAAAATAAATTGAATTAATATACGTATTTAAAACTATTAAATATTTAAAATATAATAAGTTGGATTAATTTTATTTTATGAATGTGACTTCCTTCACAGGTACCATCCATTATGTCAATGCAAAAAACGGTAAAAATAGTAATGCCGTGATTACCGCTACTCCAAAAACATTGGGATCATCTGCGGCAACAGTAGGCATAAGACTGCTACCTATGTCGAAGCCTAAAATAAAGTTCACCATTGGTGCACACTAACTCTTTGGTTTAGCTTGAGTTCACTGCGAAGAGATTACTACAACATACCGAGTTGTATATAATTTAACTTTCTATAAGTCTGTAATAATGTATACATCACGTTTTATCTAAATAAAATTCATTTGTAAAAAAAATCTTGCATTCATTTTTATACGAATTCCTTAATCATTTCCATTGGCCAGTAGAATGATTTACACTTTGATAAAAAATTTGACGCGAGAAGCAAGGCGGATCGAATGTCAGCTCCATCTAATCAGATCTATTGTTTAGCACGTAACTTAGCCAATGATAATCAAACGTCTCGAATCAAACCAAAATGTATGAAGCTAGGTGGAGCGTGCGTGTTATTTAGTTTATAAGTAGCGTTTCATTTTCTCGTTTCGCGACAATATCTTCAGGTTCTTAACGTTGTATATTAACGTAGGCGTAATTTTCTCGTAAAATTCCTAAACTACAATAACACATTGCAAATGTTTTAAAAGTCATATGATACGACATAAATATAAAAAATATATTAAATATGAAAAAGATATAAAATGAAAATATATTAAAGATAAAATTCTCGGGATCACGCATAAGTGAGAGACCCAGTATAGCATTCAAGGGTGATTAACGTTGCGTAATGAGCGTCAGAACAATTCTGCAAACAAATCACGTTTGTACACGCGCATGCCCACATAGGTGCGATAGTATGCGTAACAGGTGAGCACCAAACAAATGAAAATTTCACGAATACTACATATTTTCATCGCGTCGCGTCGCGTGCGTCAGCAGAAAGTTTTTTGTTCCCTTAAACACTGCTGATTCATAAATACGAGACTCGAGTAGAGAGTGCATTTAATCAATCACGAATCGACAAACAATCACACGGGAAATGAATGTCAATTAACGCTAAAACGCGGCGTACGAATACCAAATCGTGCTCGCTATTCTATACAGCAATATCGTACGTAAGATTACAATTACGTGTAACTATAGAAATGTTAACAACAGCCTATCAACACGTTTTCACTTTTCTAAAGTGCTGTGTAATTTGCTGTTCTAAGACTTTTAGAAGAAATAAAAAGAATATATTAGATGAAATAATAATCTTGATAAATCACTCTATGTAACATCAGTTAATTTAACAGAACAGTGAGATTGTTGGTAGTTTCTAAGCATGAAGTTGTTCGATAGAAAATTTATTTGCCATTCTGAAAATCGTAATAAGGACTAAAAATATAAAGTGAAAAGATATTATTAAATAAATCACATGAGTTCATAATATAAATTGTAGTAATTCACATGTTCAAATCCTTTCGCAAATATTATATGCAACGTAAATTCTATTCTTGTTTGAAATCAATTAAAAACAACATGTTTTAAACTACTCCCCAAAATTGTCTTTTACCGAAATCGACACACGACTGAAATTACAAATCAAAGGTATCGAATAATTAGAAAATACTGGACATGGATTTGTCAGAAGACCTACCAGCTGCACAGACACAGCGGAATGAACAACGAAATTAGCTGAAGACATTACAAAGTTTGAAAACTTACTCTCGACGAGATACGGTAATAGCATTATTAAGAACTTCTTCGTGAAACGAAGTGGCTACCGAAAAAGGGGTTCGAATATAGGTTAAGTCTCTTATAAAATGTCCTAATAATCTGCGCAAGCAAAGAGATTGACGGACAACATCTAATAAGAAGCTATACACAGTAAACAGGAATTCGTAGTACAATCGAGCTAAGGGCGATTCCACATGAAAAAATAAGGAACTTTGGTATAACATTTTTTTATTCTTCTGCCGCAATTATGTCTTATTAACGTTTACAATGAAACGTTTACAATCAACGATGGAAACATTTCG